>NC_135309.1:105402267-105517267 GCF_048772815.1 Callospermophilus lateralis
TCCAGAGGTTCTAGAGGACTTCCTCATTTCAGGTCTACAGTGGGTTTATTGCTGTCCCTATGAGTGATACCCTGAGGTGTGCAGTGCACAGCCTGCCTGGCTTCATGTAGCCACCCTGGACCCACTCCTGCAGGGTTGAGTAAAAGGTGGGAGCAAGGCAGAGCTGGTGTTCAGCCAGTGTCTGATACAAGCCAGAGACTGCACCCACCGACAACAGCCACATCCATTGTCTTCCTCCCCAGGCCAGCCCATCTCTAGCTCCACTTCCCTCCCACTCACCCTGTCCAGTTCTGTTTCCTGCTCTGAAGAATCTGGGACCTGGGTGATAGAGGACAGCCCACACAGCCCTGTGTGCAGCACTCTCAGCTGCTGCCCCCTACACGGGTGGGGGGTGGGGAGGGTGGGCGGTCCAGACTTTTCCCTACTGCCACTTTCCCTAAAAGCTTTAAAAATGGATTCAGAATTCTATATACAATTCAAGTCAAAGTTTCATTATTATTACTTTTAAAATACAACTGGAACTTTGCAGCAGAGCTTGTTGGGGAAGGGGGAAATTCAGCAGGATCCTTCTTCTACTAACTCTCATGATGCCACAGCACCTCACCTCCATCACGGGGAAAACGAAGAATAGGAGAAGAGAAGAGGCATGTGTTGCAACCCAGGTGCTGGATCCATGGCTGATGCTCACCCCACAGTGGAGAAGTACTTGCATATCTTCCTCACCAATGCTGTTGAGAAGGGTCAAGCTAGTAAATGGCAGCTTCTGTAAGGAATAGGAAAAGGAAAAGAAAATTCCCCAAGAGAGGCTCATGTATGCTTGGAAGAGAGTGGAAGAAGGGCAACATAGAAGAACTAGAGGATCATGAGCCTTCCTCGGCCCCACTGTGCCATGGAGGATCTACCTGTTCCTTGGGCACAAGAGGGCTGTGGTTTGCTTCTCTCTGTTAGGTATGGGTGTTTAATGGATTGGAGTCTCAAAGTGGTACATGCCAGACTAGCTATTTAGGGAAAGGACCCCTGCCTATGACACTTGCCCTTTTAGTGGCCAGTCAAGACCCGAGGTGCTCTGCCTGCCCTCCAGGAGAGCCCCCTGGATCAATATTTACTTACCTTCTCCAGCCTCCAGAGTCCCTTCCATCAACGGCCTCCACACTAACAGCAGTCATTCAGCCCCTTTGCTGCTCTTGACAAAGGACTGCTCCCCGCTGCCACCTCTGAGCCTGTTTCTTCCCCCATATCCTGAAAGAACCATAGCCAGTCTCCCTGTGAAATGTTGATGACAAGGACCCTGAAGGAGCTGCAATCCCCACATGTGAATGAGTGGCTGTGGGGGTAGCTGATGCCAAGCAGGAAGTCCCACTTTGTCTTTCGGGTCCCATATCCTCACACGACCAGAGTGACAGTTTCTCAGAGGGAGTCCTGCCCAAAGCATGGCCTCTGCACACTGTGCCAGTGGCCTAACCAGGGAGCTCAGTCAGGGGGATGGAGAGGCCAAAGGTGCTTTGAGCAGATCTTCTGGGGTGGAGTGAGGAGATCACAGGAAGAGCATTAGGCTCACTTGATTAGGTTCCAGGCCTTGTTCTGCCACTTACTATGTGTCTTTGGAAAAATTTCTGAGCTTGAGTTTCTGGTTCTCAAACTGTAGGATTCGATGAGATGATGTCTAAGTTTTTCCCTCCCTACTAACATACTGGAATCCTTAAAAAAGCAGAAGGTATTGTATCCCCTGGCCTCTTGAGCTTTGGCAACCCATGGAAAACTCTGCAATGAAAAGAGCTCTCTTCTAACAAGATTTCTGGAATAATGGACTCCTTTAACAAGACTAATGTAATGAGCAAAGTGTTCATGAATCTGAAATAATGTATTAAATTTCATATGGCCTTTAAAATGAGGAGAGAGGGGGAGTTGAACAAAATGTACAGTGGACATTATGAACTTAAGAGCCTTAAAAAATTGCTCTGTTAAGTTTAGTAAATACTTGTCAAACTCCTGCTCCACGCCAAGCCCAGTCCTAGGCACTAGGAGTGCCAGGAGAGTCTGACAGTCTCTACTCTTTGAAGAAATCAAGGTATAGTGTGGGTAGACCAACATGTCATAAATGTCATTTCAAAGTGCTGTGGTAAGGGCAGAGACAGAGATGTTCCCAGGATGCACTGGAGCTCAGCCCAATAAGGGAAAACTTCCGGAAATGTTTCTTATAGGAAGTGATATCTGAACTGACTTTGAAAGTGGTACTTCAGTCCTTTTTTCTAAACCAAAAATTCTATAAGTCTTTCAAGTTTCAGCCTACAGTCTATTTCTACTGTTGAGGTTTGGTTAGGTGGCCATTGAGGCTCTCTTGCCAATCTCCACTGGCCTCCCTCAGGAGAGAGAATACCATTGGCCAACAATCCAGAAGAGTTGTGGGAGCAGGGTAAGAGGGTTGAGATCTCTGTTAATTCCTTTTCAATCATTCTATACAATGGTGTAGGTTTGTGTTAGATTAGCCTTTTCAGGCTCTGAAATATCTTGAAATATAGTTCACTGATGGAACTATAGACTAGGACCATTTTGGGTCTCAGGTCAAGGTCCTACTCCCTGAACCAGATCAGCCTTGCCACAAAGTGCTCAGAAACCTCCTCCTAGTTCTGAGTAGAAGAGTTTAGGAATGGAAGGAAGAAGAAAAATGCCAGGGGGTAGAGACCTGAGATCTTCACCAAACATGGTCAACAATCAATGTTTTGAGTCTGCCTTGGTGGGTTCCCCATTAGGTGACTTAAATTTATGGAGTTTCCAGATGAAATTAGATTTTCCTTTTAGAAACAAAACAAAACTTCAGGAAAATTTCACTGTAGAGCTAATACATATAGATATTCAGCAGATACCAATACATATTTTCTATGTTTTAGAAAACAGGAAATGTGTCAATGTCATTGACATTGTGAAAAGAAGAGCTTGAGTCTTCCAAAGGAGATTCTGGAACAGAGCACTAAAAGGGTGAACTGTGAGCTCCTATGGGAGGAAACTAACCTCTGGGTCTCTTAAACAAGGTACAGCAAACAAAACACACCAAAATAGGATGGGCCTAATAAATCTGAAATCAAGAGGGCTTGCCTCTTATTGTGTCCTGTGGACTTGACAAAAAACAATGGGCACAAAACCAGAATCCACCGTTGGGTGGATTGTTAACCAGTTGAATGACTTCCTGAAAGGGGATGATTTTGATGACTATCACCATGGAAGGAGTTTTGTGGTATTAGGCCCTAGGAAGCAGACTGGCAACTTTTTGGAGCAAGAGAGAAAGGGAGAGACTAAGAGAGAAAGAGAAAGAAAATTAGGAGGAGGAATGGGAATAGGGGATCTGATCTTAACCCAATGCTGTTTAGCATTTATATAAATTTGAAAGATGGTACACAGAGCATGATCATCAAAATTGCAGATGATGCTAATCAGGGAGAGAACTAGAATGCAACAAGTCCTTGCCAAGGATAAGATAATGAGCTAAATATAACAAGATGAAATGTAACTGGGATGAACACAAGCTTCTCCCCATGGATCCAAAAAAATCAATTGTGCAAGTTAAGATGAGAGAAGCATGAATTAGTTGCAGCACTTACAAAACAGATAAAAATCCCAAAAGACTAAACATTTGAATTGACTATAAACTCAATGGCAATGGGGCCAAATAATCTAATGGGATCTTGGGCTAGAATGAGAGAACTGATTGTTTTCCTTTACTGCGAACTATTCAAACCACATCTGAAAACTTATGTCCAGCCCTGGGATTCATGCTACGGGTATATAGGGGGATGACCAGGATAGTGAAAACTCACGTGACAAGGCACTAGATTTAGGGTCTCACTTAAGGTAGAACTTTCTAATAAGACTGTTGAAAGTTCAAATGGACCACCTTGGAAGTGAGAGATGTCTACCTAGAGGTAGGACTATCACAGTGGGAAGAGAGAGAGGAGACTCTCTTTACACAGGTTTTAATTTATGCATTCTTGGAGCCACCTCTGTGCCAGGCCTCCTGCTAGATACTGGAAATGCCAGACTATTGTACCTTCCATCAATGAGACAAATCACAGTCACAGTCCAACAGGACGTTTGTGGTTCTGGATTTGTGAAAAATAAATACTGTAAGAGAGAGAACAGGAGCTTCAAAGATGGTCTCTGAGTCAGGCAAAGCAGAGGAAATAGTGGTTCTGTGGCCTCCAGCTGGGGAATGAGATGGTGAACAGTTCTAAGGGAAGAACAGGCTGCAGAGGCGGGCTGGGGCTGCAATGTCAAGACCTCGGGTGTTATGATAATAAGATGCGCCCACCTCCAGGAGGAAAAGGGAGGAAACTGGTAGAGTCTGCATAAAATAGAGATTTAGGACAGTGGTTCTGTTGACAGAGAAGATGGACCAGACTCAGGAGAAATTAGTGACAGGAAGACTGGCTAATCATTTCCATCTTTGAGGGCCTTGACTTCATAGAATGATATTAAATGGGAACATTTTGGGATGAAAAATACTTTTAAGGGGACTAATAATAAGAGGGCAGCTGTATGGTTATGCAGAAAGGAACATTCTGTCTCCATCCTTGAAAATGAACAGAGGAGGTCAGGGTAGGTCTGGCTCATGTGATTCCAGGTCATGAAGACCTGGTCCAGGACAGGGTCAGGACAGACCAAAAATGTTCTCCAAAATGTGTGGCAATACAGAGCTTTTAAACACAGCCCATCAGTATTGGACAAATAAGTCCGCTTAAACTGAATGGAAATTCAAACAGAATTAAAGAGGAATTGGGAGAAGGCTTCCCAGACTCTGAAGCTCTCAACGGCACTTGTAGGAGTTCTGTGTTTGGGATTGGGTCTCTGATACTTTTTGTGATTGTGGCATGCTTGGTGGCTAGGAAGTTTCTGTGCAAAGGTACAGAATGCCTAGTTACTGGGAAACTCCCGTGTCACAAAAGATATGGGATGCCTGGCCACTGTAGCAATGCTCTTCAGGAGGGTTTCGACCTTGATCTTAGGCACATAGCTCCTGGGAATAGAAGAATTTGTTTGCTAGATAACTACGATGTTTCAGTGCTCCTGAAGCTGCCCTGCCTAATAGTAACTTCAGACAATGGACTTTCTTGAGAACTGCACAAAGCTCCTAACATTGCATATTGTAACTGTGAAATGTAACTCCAACACAAGCAACTTTACTGATACTCTAAACAATAATGTGGTTATGGTACTAATGACCTAATGTAACCTATTGGTATAAATAAAGGTGGTCGCTGGGACAAAGAACCACTTTGCCACTTTCCCCACCCCTGCACCTTGTCTGTGTCTCCTCTTCATTATAATTCTTTACAGACACTAACATCCGATAAAAAGAAAAGGTGCCCCTGTCATCAGGAGCCATCTGATGAAAAGAAAAGGTGCCCCTGCCATCAGTAGCTGGCTGGGCACTATCAGCTAGACCTTGGCGTTCTCCTGATGAATGTAAACACTTTGACAGAGCACCTCTGGGAACTCTACGGACCAGACAATACAAGGCCTGTCTATAATCATGTTTTTATTACAAGAAAACAAAGACCACTGTCCAAACCACAAAAATGACCCAACATTCATTTCCCTATCTGGCTAATAGGAGTAACTACTGTTTACTTGCCAATTATAACTTCAACCCTGCTTCACTTTTCTTTTCTAGGTAAGATTTATAAAGATGTCCAGTCAAAGATTTACCCCACTTCCTGATAGCATCCAATTCAAAGAAAATCCCCATTTCCTTAAACCCTCCCCCCAGTCCCCTCTGGAGACCTTTCTAAACCCCTTATTACTGAGCTGCCCCAGGGTTCAACTTGGTACATTTTCTCTTTATTGCAATATGTCAATGAAACTGGTTGTTTCTGATGGTCTTTGACTGGAGATTCTTGACAGACCATTTCAGGTTATTTTATCTCTAGGTTTCTTCTTGGGGTTTTGTGTCCCCATGATTTTCAGATGGGGAGTGTTATACTAGTCTAAATATTGGACCTGGGCTTTCCTCTTTGTCTACCTGATTCATTCCAAGGACTAGCGGTTTCTATGAAGATTTTGATATTTCTCCCTTGAAATAATTCATCCCCTGGGATCCTATTGTAAATGGTATTGACCTCCTTCTACAAATATTGCCACAATATTGTAAATATTTTTAAGAACTTTCTGTGGATTGTGAGTTCTTTTCTTTTTCTCTCACTCTTTTTTTTTTTTTTCTTTTCTTCAGTACTGGGATTAAACTCACAGGTGCACTGCCACTGAGCCATACCACATCACCAGCCCTTTTAATTTTTAAATTTTGAGACTGGGTCTCAGTAAGTTGCTCAAAATGGCCTCAAACTTGCAATCCTCTTGCCTCAGCCTCCAAGTAGCTGGGATTAAGGTGTGTACCATTGGATTGTGAACTCATTCAGGGAAAGAACTCTAATTCATCTTTATGTCCCCCATGTTTAGAGTAGTACCAGGTAGAAAGTTCATTAAATGAATATATGATCAAATGAATAAATGAAATGTTAGACTTGGGAATGACCTAAACAATCACCTAGCCCAAGTTTTCACGCTCAAATGTCTAGTAGGACCAGGTAGATCAAGTCAGGGAGGAGCCTCTGGTCAACTACAATGCACGCTATATCAGTGCCAGTAAGCTTTTACCAGGAAGGAAAATGATTTAACTATTGCCAGATCTTCCAAATTTTAAAGAAAAATGAGATATATCCCTAATTGTTAAGTATGTTAAAACACCAAGTGAGTCTAACGAAATATGTCTGTGGACCAGATTTAATTACTGAGTTGCCAATTTATGACTTCTGTTCTTGGCCAACCCCTAATTTTATACACAGGATCCTGTGATTCAGAAAGATTAGAGTCATACATGAGGTTGCTGGCCAGGAAGGACAAAACAGACTGAAGCCAGGTCTTAATCACTTCATCACAATAGAGTTGGGCATTGTGGCACATACCTGTAATCTCAGCTACTGGAGAGACTGAGACAAGAGGATCAAAAGTTCAAAGCCAATGTGAGTACATAGCAAGATCCTGTCTCAAAACTATAAAGGGCTGGGGATGTAACTCAATGTTAGAGCACCCCTTATTTTAATCCTCAGTCCTGGGAAAAAAAATGTTATATGCATCTATGAACATGCCACAATTTAACCCATTATTCTGAATATGTACTAATAAAAAACAAAAGAAATTACAATCCAAATTGGTATCTACCGATCCTATTCTCGGGGTAGGACATTCAGATCTTACACTCCTATACAGTGCAAAGTACAGATGATTGGGGTGAGGGAAGAAGAAAGAGGAAAAACCTTAGAGGTGAGTGCTAGACTTTGCTGTATACAAGGTGACATTTTAAAGCAAGTCCTAAGTATTTGCTTCCCTTTTCCAATGTTGGGTATGTGTTTCCTTCTCACTAAAAAATTTAATTTTATAGATTTTAATTTAAATTTTATTTCCACCAGTGTGGTACCCACAACTGTATGAAATGTCAAATCTTTCTTCAAGGTTATAATGACCACCAGCTCTGCTGCCCCTGTCCTCCTCACAGCTCAGTCCTGCTTTCTTCCTGTTCTTAGCTGCTAATGCACCTGCTGAAGAATCTTTTTAAACTCATCACACTCTGCTTTCAATCTGGAAACATATGCTTTTCTGCTCAAGGATTTTTTTCACATGAGCCTATTTGCTCATTTTTCTTCTCTTCATTCTCCCTGTTACTACTAGTGTTCTGACAAACTGGATTTTCTAATTTTCTCTGCATCCACATCTCTCCCTCTTGAAAATCTATTTTCTTAGAAACTTCCTCAACTTTATCTTACACCTTTTTTTTATTAATTCTAATCAGTTATACACGACAGTAGAAAGCTCTTTGATTCACTGTACACAAATAGGGCGGAATTTTTCACTTTTCTGGTTGTACATGAAGCAGAGTCACACCATTTGTGTAATCATATGAGTAACTAAGGTAATGATGTCCATCTCATTCCACCATCTTTCCTACCCCCTTGCCCCTCCCCGCCCCTTTGCCCCATCCAAAGTTCCCCCACTCATCCCCTGCTGCTCTCCCCCATTATGGATTAACATTCACTTATCAGAGAAAACATTGGCCCCTGTTTTTTGGGGGATTGACATCTTAGAGCTCTTCTATTGGATCTTTTATTTCTACTATAATACTTCAAATACTCAAAGCTTTTTCTCGCTCTTGGAATGTTCTTTTTTCAAAGTCTTCCTATTTTTGTTTCATGAGTTCAACATTGTCTGGTAAGTTGCTTCTGCTCTGGTCTGTTTGCTCTGAGTTTCTTTATATTCATTGTGCTTGTTTCAATGTCTGCTTTTTCCATTAGAAGCTTTCTTCAAATGTCTGATAGACTTTGGTTATCTAATATTTAAAAGTGAGGCACTAAAACGAATGAATGAGACAAGCACTACAATTCTGGTAAGTTCCATGTGCAAGGTGGGGCTTTTTGACTGGTGAGCTTCACTGTACAGGTGGTCTTAGGGGACCACCAATGGTCACTGTCTGTGGCAAAGTTTATGAGAGAAGAATCCTCCAGATGCCTTCCCGAGAGGTAAACATGCAGACTCCCAGTGTTCTAAAAGCAAATAGGAGAAAAGAGTTAGGGAACTCACTATTCAATGTTGTAGATTTTCACTCAATTTTCTTTATTTCTGCCTCATCCCTACCCCAAATGGTATCCCCAAACCATCTCTTGTTAAACATCTTCAAAGGAAAAATATCTACTTTTAGTGGGTAAGAGGAGATTGGTTTATCTCCAAAGGACTCCACCAAGCCTCCTGTTTGCAATCCACCCAGCATGACCTTGATCCTGTTCTTTGGCGTCTGCTAAGTCAATTACTCATTGAACTTACACATTCTAGTTTCCAAATTCTTATAGGATTTCTGCTCTGCTATCACCTCCTTTCTTGCTCTCTATTTTGTTTTGTCCCTTCTTTGACAGCTGAGACAAATACATATATTTAATTTACTATGTGCAACTGAAAATTTTCCTGGAAAAATTTAGATTTGATTTTTTTCATGCCTATTAATCTAAGACCCACCTCAACTTGGCAGTCCTTGAATAGTAAGGGGTCATCCTGGCCAACCATTTCCTTTTTTAAAAAATTTATTTTAATTAGGTATGTATGACAGCAAAATGCATTTTGATTCCCATCTATTTTCTTATCGAGCAGTTTTACTGATGCATCTACAGACACAAAAGTGGCCTTTGGTTCCTCGTGTTGGACATTATGTTTATAGAGAGCTATCAGATACATCTGTCATGTGAATTGCTGAATAAGTACTGTTCTAATACTTTTAATTCTATTTGCTAATTTAATAAAAAGGCTTGGTTTGATTTTTTTTTAATTCATAGCTGGGTTATACCTTAATATATACAATTGTATTCGCATGTGCATAATGCTACTTTGGACTGAATTATAAGGGAGTCCTGTAATGTTCTTTATGAAGTTAATGTCTATTATCATCAATAATATTGGGTGGGTGGCATATGACATCATCAGATCTGGCCCATAATGAAGAAGTTCTGTTTCTGAAAATTATTCCAGTGGTAGCAAGAATAGAGGTATGGTGGTGGTGATATGGGGGATATGGCGCTAAGTAGTAACTGAGAAGTTTTTAAAAACTAATTATTTAACCCCCAGGGATGCCAAAAATAAAAACAACTAAAAATTAATTAAATCATCTTATTAGTCTTCAGATCCTTTTTATACCATCTACAACATCTATAAGAAATCACCATGAATAATCTTACATCTACAATTATGGGTGCCCACTTGTGGCTTAATCCATACCTTGAAGGCTTCTTACAATATCATATGCTAGGAAAGTCATATCTTCTATCTAAAAGAGGCCACTGCTATTTTTCATGAACTTCCCTTCACTCTATGGAAAGACTAGTTTTGACTCTTGTGGCTGAAAGTGGCAATTATACAACTACAGCCATGTCCACCTATTAATCAATTAATACCTCTGTTTTAAACCATGGTGCCAGGGGGTTGGAGAGACAAAAAGGAGACAGTCCTTTATTCTCAAGGAACTTATCAACAGTATTAGGAAGGATAGGGTGAGCTTCCAATGGGCATGATGGATTTAAAAGAGGGAGAATTTAGAACAGGGAGCAATGACTGGACAGGAACATACTTTGTATCTCCGTTAGGATTTAGTATATGGCATTATTATTTACCTGCTCCATGGTGTCTTTTCCACTGAGAGCATGGGATGATCTCTGTTTATCTTTGTCTCCCCATTAATTTGCATAGTACCTGGCATATTCTATAATGTTTATTGAATGAAAGAATGAATGAATGGGTGAATTCATGGAGGGGTAGGGGTTCGACTGGCTAGACCTCAGGTAACATGTAGGGAACAGGCAAACAACAGTAGGAGAGTATACCTGGTACAGGAAACTGTGGTTGAAGTATGCAAGGGGTATTCTGAAATGGATCTTGCTGGAAACCAGTAATCAGTGAGTCAGAATGGGAGATGAGTTTAGATGTAGAGACTGGAGCCAGACTGTTGAAAGACTTGAAAACTAGTCTATAGTGTTTGGACATTAACCTTTAGAAAGGGTGAACTGTGGACATATTTAGTGTAGGAAAGGGATTTGATGAGAGCAGAGCATTAGAAAGATTCACTTGTCTACCCCAAGCAGAATGAACTGGTTGGAGGAAAGACCAGAACCAGAGATGATAGGAGATTGCTACAACAATCCAAGTGAGAAATGCAAATGATCTAGATGGAGTTGTTGGTGGTAGGAAAGGAGAGACCAATAGAGGCAATAAAATAAAATATGAAAGAATACAGTAATCTATTATAATTAAAATCCTTTAAAAAAATTCGATGGATAAACCAGGTTAGGAGATTTTGTTATCTCACTACTTTCAGCAGCTTCTTTCGTGTTAATACTTGTTCTGGGCATAAATTTGAAAATTAGAAAGAAGATATGAAAGGCAACTGGTACACAAATGTTCCAACTGAAAATGTTCAGAGTAAAGGACGAAGGTAAATTGTTCTCAGGATGGCACTGCTGCAGATTCACTTCCTGTAGCCTCTGCTTGAGAGCAAAGCACAGAGAACTGCACTTTCTCCAGGGATTGCAGGGTTATGCTTGACTATGGGGTAGGGATTGGCCACAGGAGGCCAACCATTATTTTGCATTTCATAAACCACTAGAATCCCCTTTTTATGGACTTAATCAGATCAAATACTTAGAAAATAATTGTATTTTCAGCCCTAATACTTACAACTTTGTCCTGAACTATGCAGGAAGATAGCCAACAAGCATTTTTTTGGGGAGGGCAGGTAAGAGATAGAAAAACAGTGTTTCTGATCTGATGGAATGTGAATGGAATGTTTTATTTTATTTTTCAGTTTCCATTTTCATAAATTTCTGTACTGTGGAAGTTTAGGTCATGTTAGTAACAAAACAGTGAACATTCGAGATCCTAACATTCTGGAAAAATTTTGCTGTGGGAGTTATAATGTTTCTAATAAGCACAACCAAAAATTTACAGATATATTTATGTAAAAGACATAATAATAGGTATAGGATAACACTGACATCTTTATATTTTTAAAAATTCTGATTAAATTTTTAAATGAACCTACAAAAAAATGTGCAAAAGTTAATACAGTATCTTGATCTTTAGCTTGAAGAAGATCCTGCGTCTTTAAATGAACACTCTTTTGTGTTCCTTTTTCAACCCAATGATTGCAGGTAGCCTTAACTCTCAGCACATAAGTGGTGCTTCCTGACTTCTTGATCAGGTTAAATAAATGACATCTATATTACCCAAATTTAACACAATGTGTTGTTAAATGAGGAAGAGAATGAACTATTATCCTTCGTATCTGAAGATGATTCAACTCATGGTAATCACTGATCATGTGTGCAAACTACAAAGAGATGTGAATGACCTATTCCTTCCCATGATGTAATCAAAGGAGGCCTAGGCTGACTTTCAACCCTGCCTCCAAGATCCTTCTTTACATCTTAGCTTATGATGATGACAATGACATCAAGGATACAATTGTAAGAGCCACAGTAACAGATATTCTTATTGGATCTTTTATTAAAACCCTATGAAGTGGGCAAGGATATTATTGTCCCTATTTTCTGAGCAGTGAACAACAAAGGCATCTATTGTTTTACTCTTTTCAAGAATATTTAAATTAAAATGAAAAGGCACTTGTTTAATACATCTTACCTATTAGTTAAATCAGATCTTTGCATTGTTCAAATTCTATCTTAAGAAACTGTTTATCTTGTATTTGTTTCCATTTCCACATGATACCTTTCTGTCCGTGTAGAACCGAGTCAAAGACACAGCTCCCATTTTTCCTATCTGATTTTTCATAAGGATTTTTAATGGAAATTTTATTCCAACCCTTGCACAAACATAAATACTGCATTAAAGGAAGATGAATTTATTTTGACCTTTACTGAAAATGCACTGTGAAACAAAGCACTTAAGCATTTATAGCCTGTTAGACACTCACATTACCCACTTCCATGTAGATAAGAAAGTCCTTCCCAGCAAAAGTAATGTTCCCAAGTAGAGCGCTTTTACAGAGCACTTAACTGCAAAGCTAGATATCATGTTCTTCACTATGAGTCTGTTTTGGTCATTTTTATGCATTCAAGATCTATAGAAATTAAGGGAGCATCTAAAATGTTACATTCAATAAACATAAAGGATGACATTTTTTTTGATGGGCTTTGATGATAATACAGAATTTTGTACCAATATGCTTGGGGGAAAAAACATTTTTTGTTAGAAGGGAGATGGGAAGGTTTTGCGAGTTTTGTTTGGTTTCTTTTTAGACCCAGTGTCTTCCACCTCCATTCTGTAAAAGAATTGGTGATCTCCAGTCAAAAGTAGCTTTGTGTTCTATTTGTAATTATTAACATATCCTATTCTCTCAAAATAGACCACCCTCTCTTTGCATGAACTGAAATGAGAGTTCTGTGCTTTTTATTTTTTGCCATGATCTTTTTTCCTTTAGGCATAAGCTTCTGACTGCAGAGTTATTTCCTTCATCCACACTCTTGTGTCAGAGAGTTGAGATGTTAAACCACAGCAACCATGAAACTTTAAAATCCCTGATGCATGATGAATGGGTGCTGGGCAAAGCAGCTTAAAATCTATGCTTTTGCTTCTCTTTAAACACTTTAAATTGACAGCGCCATAGATCAAACATTTTTACTGAGAGGAGAAGCTTTGGCAATTTAACTTAAACAAGTGCACAGTTACCATCATCTCGAGACCTCACCCCTCCACAATTACCCCTTCCACCTGGCGGATTGGGTACATTTCTCATTGGGAGCAAGTGTGTGTGTCCGCGGGCGTGTGTGCGCGCTGCGGTTATACTACAGGACAGCCGCTTGTAACCCGGAGGTATAACACGCGTGCAACTTCCCCCACCAACCCCATCCCACCCATCCCTGACCCGGGGAGGGCGTGAAGAAGTCGGGAGGGGCACTTCCACCTGGGGCCTGTGCCCGTCGCGGAGCATGCGCTATGGTTCCGCCTCCGCCCACTGCTACCACTGCCTTCCCCCCCTTCCTTCTGACTTCTTCCTCCTCCTCCTCCTCCTCTCCCCACCCCCCTCCTGGAGCAGCGAAGTTGGCGCGCTGCCCATTCAGGCGTACAGCGTCAGCTCCTCAGGGATCAGCAGGCAAAGTCACAGTCTGCACAAACAGAGCTTTCAAATTCATAAAATTCATAGGATTTTTCACAAATGAATGAACACAATTTTCTACCAATTTCCTCATTATGCAAATATGCAAAATATCAAATTTAGGCCAATTAGGGTCCTCCACAGTCCCAAATTCACCCGTTTAAGCCATAATTGCAGAAACTATCAAATAATTACGGTCGCTAATTGGAAATATTTGTGACAGATACAACAAATTCTTGCACAAATTACATTTCATTCGAGGAACCACTGCGCGCCACTGAAATTTTATCGAAGTCTAATTTAACTTACATAATGAGTTGAATTGAGTACTTGTTATCAAATTTGAGCAATTCATAGCCCCGTAATGTGGAATGATCAAATAAATTAAAAGGGAATTTATTCAATATTTTGTTGTGATCCTTTTCTCGGAACCATTGCTATTTTGTAGGGAATTTCCTCTTCCCGTGGCCCGGGCGGGTGCCTAGTGTCACTGAAGCCCCGGCGGTGCCCGCGGCAGCCGCACGAGGAGCCGGCGGGTGAACCGGAGCCGGGAGCAGGGAGCGGGAGTAGGAGCCACAGCCCGGCCGGCCTAGCCTCTCCACCACTAGCCCGCGGGGAGACGCGGACTGGGCATTCTGCTCACAGAAAGCGCCGGGCCGTCGGTGGCCCGCTCAGCACCTTTGCTTTGTTTTATTTATTCGGGTGGAGAGGTCAGCGAATACTTCCGGGTGAAGCCAGGGAGCGTCCTAGAAATGATCTGACTTCGCAAGTGTTACAAGAACGCGCGCGCGCTTGCACACTTGCCCACACCCTTATTCACACATGCACATCATCACACATGCACAGCGCACCTGCCACATCCAGGCACACAGTTTCCAACACCCCCACCACACAGACACACTCCAGTACACGCGTGCGCACGCATGGAGCTGCCAGCTCCATCAAGCAGGCCCGAGCAAGCCGAATGCAACCTGGGTAGGTATAAAACCCAACTGCTGGGGGCCAGCAGAAGCTCGCCCCCTCGGGAGGGAGTTTTTCTCTCCCAGGCTGGACAGCTAGGGGTTAACTAACTGCTGGGTGAGGGTCCTTCGAGAATCACGCGCCTCGAACAGTGTCTAGGACAAAGTCACACACACACACACACACACACACACACACACCTCAGGGTGCAGGAACTAGAGTCCTGGATCCCTGGCCTTTGTGTGTGTCCTCTGCAGGGGTCCAACCGTGGGGTAATTTAACTGTCCTATAATAAGAGTCTAGGAGTTCCCTGACACGCGAATCCACGCGCTGCCTTTTTTCGCCAAGCGGCGCATGGAACCAGCACACAAGCCACCGGAATCGCCCTGTCCCGAAGGTCAGCCTTGCGGACAGGGCATTCATTTTTCCTTGCACAGTCGCGCACACACACTCACTAGCACATTTTTTTCCAACTGCCTTGTGGCCTCGTTGGCGGGTTATAAATGTCTCCTTCTCCCTGTGATTTGTTTAATCCGTGGAAATGGTGCTGGTCCTATGTAAACAAGCCAAGTGCGGAATGAAGGCAGTCACCCATGCGTGGCCAGCCTGCCTATTTGTCAGAAAACCTTCATAAATACTGAGCCGGGGCTGGGCAAGGATGTGATGTCTCCATTTTTGCCAGGAAAGGGCACGAGGAAGACAAAGCGAGGCACGGCAGCGTGTAACCTTTAAGGGACAGATAGTCTGGGAGCTGGAGGCCCGGGAAGTTCCAGGGCTAATTCAGCCGCCTGAGGATGACAGATGTTGGGCCGACCGCTCTCCTGGGGTCTGCTGGGCGGGAGGAGACAAGGCCGCAGCGTTTTTACACTAGGGAGCACGAATACTGACTATATACTGCGCTAGCCTGGGCCCAGGAGACCCAGGCCCTTGGCTAGGAGGGAGTTGTCCTGGAGGAGCCAATTCCACACACCTGCAGGTCCACAGGCACACCAGCCTCCCAGTAAGCCTTCCTGAATATTTTATTTCCAACTTCTCCTGGGTTCATTCAACACAAATTCTCTATGTCTAGAGCAGGTGGTGTTGGAGCAGCACAGCAGACTCACTGCTGGATTTATCAAAGCACCTGTGGGTGACTGGTCCAAGCTCTGTTTGCCCACCCTGGACCTGGGACATGGTTCCCAAACTCATGCTTTTGTTCCCTTTTTTCTTTTCTATTTTTTAAAGAACAATGCATATGTAGCTAATTACACACTCCCAACAAAAGCAGTAATTACTACTTATAATTATCATGGTCCTTATTTAGAAAAAATGTGAGAAAATGTTGAGTATTAAAACATGAAAGCAGCTATTAATCAAACCTTTACACCTTCTTTAACTCAGGCGTAATGGTGGGTATTATCATAAATCTACTCTGATAGTAACACAAGAATAATGAGTTCAGTAATGATAGCGATGATGATCATAATGATTTTAACCAACAAAGAATGGTGTAGATTTATTGCTAATAATGTGGTACAGGAACCTCTTTCATTAAAATTACCTATGTGTATTCTCTTCACCAGGGTAACCTGCACGTGTGTGTGTGTGTGTGTGTGTGTGTGTGTGTGTGTAGGGGTGTTACCACTTTCCTCTGTACATAAAGATCAAAGCTGATTGCTTGCAACACATCGACCTCCCTCTGGAAAGCCTTTACCTGAGTCCCTATCTGGCCTCAGGGTCTCCCCTTCTCTCCTTAGAAGAATCTAGAATGTCCAGAGACTTGTTAAAGGGTGATGCCTACTCCAAAGAAAAGGCTGGGGATGGTGCAAAGAGGTTTGGAAGGTCCAGGGCCTGGAAAGAAAGCAGTTTGAGGAGGACAGGCTGCTCTGCTCAGCTGCTCACCCCACATGGTCCCCAGAGAAGTTCATTGTTGCAGAATGGAGGACAGACCACACTGGGCAAGGACAGAGTCTTAGCAAAGGGGTCTGGTTGGTTGGGGCTTTGACTGATACAATGGAAAAGGTAGTGTGTATGTGGGGGCGGGGGGGATAGAGTCTATTCTTTGAGACTCATGCAGCTTTAAAACTTGTCTTCCCCTCTAAAGCCTTTTGTGTGGCCTAGAACCTGGCTTAGAGACCCTTAGCTATTCCAAAGGGTAGATGCCATCAGGACTTACCTGTGGAAAAAACGATTAACGCAGGAAAGTTCAGTTAACCTGAATGTGTCCTTGTTTTTAAATGAAATCAACTTAGCATTTGTCCATCCAAATGTTCTAGAAATTCTCAATGGAAATCTATGTTTTAGTATATACTATAGCATTAAAGTGCGATTTAAAAAAAAAAAAAAGACGTTGCTTTGTTAACATATGGTTCCACTTTAGTGACAAGGAAATTTCAAGAGTTCAAACTCCTCATTTCGCCTCTGAATTTTTAGTCCAAAGTAAATTCTTCAAAGCAAATCCTAACAAACCTTCAAGTCTTATGCAGATTTATTAAAGAAAAAAAAAAAAAAAGGCTTTGCAAGCCTGACCTCCTAGAGATCAGTCAGAAGACCTAAGTACCCTTCCAGAAGTGCCTGCCCAGGAAAATGTATAAATGCAGCTGCACTCACAAACCTGTAGATGTATTAATGGTTTCATATAATAGTCAGATTATATTATCCTAATGCCACCCTTTCCAATTAACTGTAAAATTCTGTCAGTTATGGAGTACAAAATACAGTGGTGACATAATTAGAACTTATACATAATAAATAATACATCTGTAGTATTTTAACCTCTACTACCAGTTATGAGATCAGTGTGTGGGCCAATTAACTACAGGGGCTTTTTAAATTTTTTTTTTTTAACTAAGGCACTATAAACACACTGGTTTTAAATGCCCTAATTAGTAACTTGCTCATTAATTAACTTTCTGATTAATTGTGTAGCAATCTAATTTGTAGATGAGCCACTTAAAGAGTGATACCTTGTAATTCTTTCTTCTGTCTTTAAAATTCCCCCGTAAAATGTGATTTTTGTATCCAGCTGGCCTCTTGGTTGTGGAAATTCTCTGCTTAAAAGATGCCCTACAGTTGGTCTAAAACTAAATTTCCCTTAATCTTTCTATATCTGGGTGGGACAGGTTGGTTGGAAAAAAGGATGGTGGGTGGGGGAGGGGCAGAGTGCTGCAAATAATAAGGGAGAGTGAATAAAGGCCTAAATGACTCTATAAACTTGAGCCTGCAGATATTTCCCCCTTTCTTGTAAACAAGACAGAAAGCACTTATGCATGACTTTCATAACAACCTATTCTCAGATTTAACAACCATTTTAGGAGAAAAGAAATAATTTTTAAAGAAAACTTATTGTGGCCTCCTACCCCTATCATAGACTAGCTCAGGGGATAATTTAATGCAGTGGACAAAGGGCTAATGGCCGATTTCAATAGAGGCCGCCATGCACTGGAACATCCCGGGGCTGTTCTATTAGCATCAGAAAGGGCGCTGGGTCCTGCTTCTACCAGAGCTATTGTTGCCCGGGTGTGTCGCCAGTCCCGTCCTGCAGAAAGCCTTTAGCCCTGATGGCAGATGATTCTCTAAGTGAATAGAGATGAAGGCAGGGATATTAAGTGACTCTATAAAACATCCCGGACACAATTGTGTGATTGATGGAGGACAAAGTGGGAACAGCAGGACACAGGATCCTGGGAGAAGCAGCCTTGTCAATGCGAGAAACCCATCTCTGGAAACAGCTTCTCCTGGAGGAGTTTGCAGTCTATTTGTATGAGTAATCAGCTGGGCCCCCTCTCTGTCAGCCCTGTTTACTCACTGATTTTCTCAACAAGACAACCATTGACACTGGATGGATGGGGCTAATCTGGCGCAGAACTGGCGGCTTCGCAGAGGCTACAGGTCGAAAATAGAGCGCGGTGCCAGCTTCACCTCGCCTAATCTAGCGGCTAATATTTATTAGAGCCAATTTATACCGCTGCTCTCTCAAAGAGCAAGGAAGGCCTGGGTGCAATTAATAACATGGGCAATAACCACAGACAAACAAATAAATAAAGGTTTGTGAACTGTTTGGTTGGTTTTAAGGGAGAGTGGGAAGGGGACAGGGTTTGCCACCTGGATCTGGAAGGAGAGGAAGTAAAAGGTAGACGTGAAGCCCCTGAAGAGGGGCTTTCTCCTTGGGCCCCTCATCCAATCTCAGAGCAACAACACGACTGCCAAGTGGCTTTGGAACCTGCACAAATGCATGTAATTCCACACTGCATCTAACAGAATCAGTATACACCTGCCCTCCCAGGCAGAGGTGCGTGCGCACACTCCTGTAGTAAATATCCAGTTTACTCGCCATCCCACCCCTGCAGAGGGAAACCCAGATCACACGCTTGTATGAAAGCCAAGTCCTGCATCCACCGAGAAGAGTGGCTGCTGACTATCTGGAAGCTAGGAAATGGGGAGGCAGGAGAAAGAAGACAATGAGAATGGGGTACTAAGCAAAGGGACCCAGAGGTCTTAAATCGATGTCCTTGTACTTGAGGGCTGTTCATAGAGATGCTGCCAGTTGCTGACTTTGCTGTGTTTGGATATTTCACATGATTTTGCCGGGCCAAGCTGGAAAGAAACAGAAAAAGAGTGTCTGCGCGCTCGGGGGCGCGTGGTGGGCCCGGAGCCCGCATGGGCATCAAGTCGCCGACCGGCTCACATTGCAAAGTGCTGGTAGGAAGCGGCATTGTTCCTAACTGGGCGCGGTTTCAACTGGAGCTGCTGCACCAGCGCTGACCCTGCCGCCGCCGGGGCCTGGAGTCCGCAGCCTGCGAGGAAAGAAGCCCTTTGCCCTTGCGCCCTGGTCTCCCCACTCGCCCTCCCCGACCCCCTCTGGGCTAGCGGGCGCCCGCGCCTTGCTAATTGCTCGGCTCCCTTCATGCACACATCTCCACTAATTTTACATTTCTCATTCTGCGGGTAGCTGGAAAGCGGCTCAGGGAATACGGTTCCTTCTCTTAGCTACCGCATGAATACAGTGAGTGGTGGCCGTCCAGGCCTCCCTGGCTGGGGGGTTTGGTAAATTAGCAGCTTGGCTGTATAATCAGGCACTCGCCATTGAGGCCACAGTGCTGTACCCGTTAACCAGGTGAGATTTCATCATCTAATGGGTTGGGAGGTGTGACCGAGCTGCTAAGTTAGCAATTAAACCTCACAAATATCATTCGATTGTCCCCCCCACCCCCCTTCAGGCCAGAGCCATCTTACCCACAGACATTAAAGGGGGGAAAATCCCTTTCCAAAATACACACAACTAAGGGAAATGCTTTTGTGAAACACATGGAATAACCTGGTTTGGTATCTATAAACACAAGATTTGGATTCTATTATCCTATAAAATACAGACCTCATAGGATGGTTCTAGATCTGCAGTGCAGGGAGGGAGTATCAGCCATTTCCTCCAAAAGCAAGGAAGGACTATGTGTAAAAAATTCATACTAGATAATATCTAATCTAGGACTGAAAATCTGGGGAAAAAATAGAGTTAGGGCCTACTGTTTAGATTTATTATTAAGAATTGGAATTAAAGAGAAAAGGGTGAACACTCAGGTAAAAGGTTATTTCAAGCCTGCCACAGAAGGCAAGAGGCAGCCTCCCCTGGCACCTGTGTGACCTGAGGCCCTGCACCTCCACACTTTGTTCTTTAAGTTGTAGACACATTAGTTGGGTCTGGTTACTGAAATACTTGGTGTGAATTAGGAGACCCTGGTTAAATTTTCTGCCTGTCAACAAGTAAGCTCTCCCCCTTGATGTTGAGAATTCCCTATGTCTGTAGGTATGTGGGATAAATATGTGCTATCTATAATGGAGAAAAACAGTGCAAGACCTAGCAGATTTTTCTGAGTGTTAAATACCTAAATGGAAACATAACAGAAAATATTATTAGCTTTATCTGCTGACACCAGGGACGCAGGTTAAAGTATTTTTCATTTAATTTGATAGTGAATAAAGCACTTAAGGCACTTGATGATTTATTGATCAAATAGAAATCAGAGGCCAGACAACAGCTCCTTATTTAATCCCCATTCACACGATTAAAAGCCAAGTGAACTTAAAAAAAACAATTTGCTCAATAAGCTTTATGTATATAAAGAATAAAAAGAGAACCATTCTTCCGACCTATAAATCTCTCCTTTCGCTAATATGAATGACTACGGGGCACGTGAACCTCCATTGAACTGTAAACACTGCTTTAATGGACAGTAATGGCCCTATGATTTTTAGCTATTGTTCCAAAATGACTACCATGTTTATTACCATCATTAAAAATGAATTAAAGAGTTATGAAACTCCTCAATAATGAGAACTCGGGCAGTTTATAAGCGGTGGTTCCCTTCTTTCCAGCTCACTCAGAAGGTTGTGCCTATCTGGGGTAGCGCAGGCGGCGGGACGCCCTCTCGGGCAACAGTTTGGGGGGCTGCAGCGGACAGAACCTTTCTCTTGGGTGCAGAGACGAGGGCCTAGACATCTGGGAGAAAGAGAATAAGGAGGAGACGATAGGGTAGGAGAGGGAATTCTGGAAAACCCTGAGTGCTCGGACGCTCCCCCCACGCCCAGAAGGCACGAGGGTGGGTGGCGACTCTAGCTGGAGATCTGGGGGAGGCCAAGATGAACCTCCCACCCTGCGAGGGGGTTGCGACCAGGTTACAGACGGAGGAGTGGGGTGTGGAGAGAATGAGATGAGGAGAGTATGGGGTGGGGGCGAGGAGAGGTGCCCACCTGGCCACAACCAGGCGGGGGGAAGCGCCCGGGGACAGGACAAGGGCGCGGGGTGTCCGGGCCGCCGCCCTAGTCTTCCCTGAGCGGCGCAGCAGTGAAGGTGGTGACCACCCCCACCACCCTGCCGCCCCCGCGCCGCTGGGGGCCTCACAGGAAAATGGCTCAGCAAAGTTGTGCGCAGCCTGTGCACTGTTCTCGGAGGGGTCCCTGGCTGGAGCCTGCACGTTTCTCTTTGCATTAGCAAAGCCCAAAGTCATCCAGTTTGCGCTAATCACCACAATTAGTCCTGAATTATCACCGGACTCTGACAGACGTTCCTTGTAACTCTCTTTTATTTCCAACAGCCCTAATCAGCCGCTCTCATTACAAACGCTGATTAAACTGCAAATTATCCAGCAGCGGCCCTGTTCCCGTCTACCAGCAGCTCGTTCAATATCAATTAAGGCCGAGCGGCAAAGCCTGCAGCCTCCGAGAGCTTCCAACTGCCTGATAGTGGCACTTATTAGTTTGGAAAACTAGGAAAATACTAATAATCAACAACCAAGGGGAAAGAGGAGGCAACCAAACAAAAGGACGGTAGGAACGCAGCCGGAGAGAGGAACGAGCTCGGCGCCTGCCCGACCCCCACTCCGGGGCGAGGTGCGATGACAGTCCTGCCCTGGGATGAGGGGAAGGGGTCCACTTTGCTCTGAGGGCCCGAGATCCCAGAGCAGCTAGCGGGGTTGTGCGGGACCGCCAAGCTCTTGCTTGAAGATCTTTTGCAAACAATACATTGTATTTGGACACTTAAAATCAAACCAACTTCCAGAACAGCCTTCATGGAGTACCCCCTGAAATCCGTTTTCAATAAGCTGTTTAGTTTGATGCTTAAAAAACATTGACCTCGTCCCGTAAATAAAACAAGAGCTGATTACTGTTGATTTTATTTACCTATTCTGTCAAATTAGATTTCCGCGGCAAGGCACTGCTCTCACAGGCTGCAAAAGTGCAGCCCCGTCCCACCACCCCGCCCCCGTGAGGCTGAGGTGTGAAGACAAAAGCTGCCTTTGTTCCTCCCTCTCTCTTTCCTCCCCTTCCCTCTCTGACTCCTTTTCCTTTTCTCTTTTCCTCTCTCCCTTTCCCTCCACCTTCTGGCAGGGCAGCTGCTGGCCTGAGAAACTAGCCCTACTCCTCCAAAGAAACTTGGGGACATGGAAACTGCTCCTAGGTGGCTGGGACCCTGTAGATCCGACCACAAATTCTCTTTTATACTCCCCCACATCTAGACAGGGGCAAGCTCCCGAATGGTGGTTCTTTCTTATTGGATGGAATATCACCTCCCCCCCTCCAAAATTTAAAAATGAAAAGGTCTATAATTCACCAAAGTTGGAGAAAGGAGTTAATAGACTATTCATTTCCATCTAACATTGGGCAAAGCAGGTGTTTAAGGATTGGAACATCAATGATAATGTGTGTGCATCTATTTTAACCAAAAACTACCCATTCACTGATGAGCCTGAGCTACTTTGAGAACTCAAGTAAGGAGTCCTTTTTCGGAGAATGCTTAAAAATGGCTAAACCTGCCAGTCTTATGTCTATTTAAACAAAAAGTTTGAGTTTATTATTATTATTTTTTGTTCCTTTCCTAAACTTGGAGCAGTCTGGTTGTAATTACATCTTAGAGTTTGAAAATGCAAAGAGAGCTGGCTTACTTTCTCTCCACATGACTGATATGTTTTCCTTTTTACATTTACTGTCAGAAAGTTCAGAGTTAAATCCCATTCTGAACATGATGTCTATTGGTGAAAAAGTTACCTTCTTTCATTCCTTAATACTCCCTCCCCACCCCATTATCCTGATTTTTGTTGCAAATAACAAACATCTGCTGGGTATTTATTACTCTATAACACAAACTTTCTTTTGGGAAGGATAGCACTTTCATAATTGAAAATATTTTGGACTCTTGGGAAAAAGAACCTTTATGAATTTACCACATTTGTCTCATTCTATTTCTGGTAATTTCTTGTCTTCCAAATTATAGAAGAACTCCTTTGATTTAAAGAATATTTCTGTTCTTTCTTATCATTGTTGGTGATACCAGCTATTTCTTTTCTATTCTCTTCTTTGTGGTGGAGATTGAACCCAGAGCCTCCTGCATATTAGTCAAGTGCTCTACCACTGAGCCACACACCTAGCCCACCATCAATTTTCTCTACCTATTCACAACCACTCCTCTAGGCAAGGACTTCAATACCTTCTGTCCAAATTTATTCTGCAGAATCTCAACGAGCTACACACAATGATGCTACTTTGAGAACTCAAGTAATTTACCCAAACCACTCCTGTTGGAATCTCCTGAAACCATTCTAATCTAGTATGGCTCAAATAGCATTTTCTCCTCTGAATCACTCTACTTTGTTTACATTTCTTTAAACTTTAGAATTTCTGCTCTGAAGCTAATTTTTTATTTGCCGTCATATTATGCTTTTACATGATCTCAAATTTATCCTATTTAAAATATATTACTGAGGATTTGCTATGTGTCAGGTACATGCTAAACTCTCTATGTTTTCTCATTTGATCCTTACGATATAGGTATTATTATTACTTCTATTCACAGATAAAGCTAAGAAAGAAGTATCAGCTTAAACTTCTATAGCTAATAGCCATGATCAGGAACCAAGTGTGGATTCTGCCTTCCTTGGCCTCCCCAGTCTCCGAGGAAGGCACTATGCTTTATGTTTTATTTTTGTTTCACATAGTAGGAAAACCAGGAGAAACATGTATGAAGTGTCTGATTTTAAAAATCTCTAACTCCCCCAACCCATCTCCCACATGTGCTCTTGAAGAGCATGACTTTGATAATGAAATTTTCTTCTTTAAAATTCTAGCAAATGTAATCCCTGAATTATCCCTCTTCTTAGGAAAAAGAGAAACAACCCAATCTAACCTTCCCTCCCCTCCCCCTTTCTTCTTTTTCTCCTTCTCTCTTTTTGTTTTCTATTTTCTTCCTTTCACTGTGAAATCCACACTGATCTGATTGCCACTAGTAGCTGTCAGCACTTGCCTAGGAAAGAAAGGCCATCTTTGTAAATTCCTTTCTGTGGGATAATATGCCAGTAACCATATGAGAAAGCATCAACCCTCTAGCTGGCATGGGTAAAACCATCCAACACCACTCCCTTAGCATTTTGGAATTCAGCATTTTTAACAAGTTAGGCTCCTGTGAGATCTGCTCAAAAGGCAAGATGAGGAAAATCTAACTGGCGAGGGCTTTTACATAAAGGCATGTGTGCATGAGTTCATACATTTTCTATGAAAGCTGCAAATATTTCCTCAGTCAACTTAGCAATGTTGGTAAGAGGAGAGTTTTGCCCGAATGTCCTAGAACACAGATGGAAGTCCTAGACTTGATGAGCAAAGCTTTATTTTGGATATTTTTTAATCTAATTTTATGTCCTGTCATGAAAACCTTGAAAAATTACTTTCTATCATGACATTTTAAAAATTGCCTTTTACCTGTGAAACTGGAGAATAAAGATGCTTTTAGCAATAAAATATAGTACAGGATAGGGCCCATGTTTAAAAATACTGCTGACAAAGACACATTTGAAAAAAAACTAATGTTACTGCCAGTGGCAGGGTTGATCCTCCTTGTCCGAACCTTTGGTGTACTGACGCCTAAGAGGCCATTTTTACTTACATGGTACAGTTAGAGGTTATTGTAACCATCTTAGCAATAGACGGGAGCTCAGCTGGAACTGATATGTGTGATCACTGATTGATTACCTGTCTGCTTGATAGTGTGTAGTTGAGTGAACTCGTTTCCTTTACAGGACAGAAAGATTCACAAAGTAGAAAGTGCAGGTCCTTAAATTACATGAAAATTAATGCTGAGGATATAGTGATGAATCTTTATGCATATATATGCACATATTAGGGATATGGGCATATCCATATTTAAGATTAAAGAATCACAGCTATGGCAGTCTATATTTACAATACAGATGAAGGGATGTCATTATTAGCATTGCAAAAAAAAAAAAAAGATAGTGTCTTTCTTACAAGAGAATTAGACTCAGGCTTCCTTAAAATCCTCATCCTGCTACATCTAGCACATAATTTGATCTATAACCATTCTCTTTAAACACAGCTTTCTGGGGTCTCATCTGTTGCGAAAGCAAGATAAACCAGTATTGTCTATTTTCTTGGAATTTTGTTGTCTGAATTCTTATTCAAGAGTAAGAATGTCTTGCCAGGTACAGTGATATGTGTCTGTAATCTAAGCTACTCAAAAGGCTGAGGTAGGAGGGTCACAAATTCAAGGCCAGATTATGCAACTTAATGAGACCCTGTTTCAGAATAAAAAGGGCTGGGGATGTAGATCAACGGTAGAGTATCCTAGTACTGAGCACTCCTCAGTACTTAAAAAAATAGTTAAAAAATGTCTTCTTCATCTTCCTGTCCCAAGAACTGGGAAGAGTACCTTTAATAATAATCCCCGCTGAAATTAAAAATGAACATTTGTAGCAGTTTCTCAGTTCTTTCTCCATGGAGTGTGAAGGACTGTATTGATGTTAGGAGTGGCATTTTTGCAAGGTTTGTTTCTATTTGCTATTATGTCTCTTGAGAGTAAAGCAAGGTTTAGACTCATAATGCTGCCTACTGGGTGCTTCTCTTTGTTCCCCGAGGTTAATTTGAGGCCCTGATTCAGTTAGTCTTTCTAGTGTTTATCTGGTCACCATATTGGTCTTCTTCCCATTTCCACTGGATGAACAGAAACCTGGCTCTTTTTTGTGCTCTCACAAACCCCTGCCACTGGGGAGAACAGCCAGTAGCAGAATATTCCAGATCTTTGCTTATGTCAGAATTTACTGCTGTCAGTTTTTCCACACAAAGAAAGCCACTCATCCAACGGGGCTCCCTGTCAGTTGCTGTGGATGACTTTAGGTCCTAATCCTTATTGTCTTAATATGTAGTCACCACCATAAACTGGTATTCCCAAGAGTAGTGGGTTGGGTTTAGCCTGCATGGTTCATGGATTTCTTTGAGGATCTGATGAAAGTTATAGACCTGCTCCTCAGAAAAATACACATTCATGGGAAACTCTGGAAGTTTCATAGATCCCTCTCAAAACATTGAAACTCAGGTGAAAAATCCCTTCCTTAGAGACAGGCCCCTTTTGTCCTTGTTCAATCTGAGACGTATGCTCAGAGTTCATATTCCCTCATCACTACTAACAAAACAAAACAGAACCTGAGGGAAGAACAAGTCACATTTTCTTAAATTCCTGCAAAAAGCCAGGTCAAGCCATCGTTTATATCTGTGAAATAAGTTTCTCTCTTTCTTTTCCAGTCACCAATGCACACATATGTACTATGTTTTCTCTTCAGGTAGCCTCACTCTGCCCATTTTACAGAGATGTAACCACTTTCCTGCAAAGGTACACTGGCAGCTTAGACGGTGGTAAACATTTAATCATTTTACATGTTAGACCAAACAAAGTTTGGGTTTCACTATCTTTTTTTTTTTTTCTTTTCATTTCTCCCTTTATATCTCTGGCAAAAGCACACGTATTGACATGTTCAGAAAGACAAGTTGTAAACTTTCCTTAAACCAAAACTAACCTAATCAATCAAGTCAGCAATCCATTTCAGACAGAGACCCCAAACATACAAATATCTCTGCAAGAATTTAAGAACATTTAGACTTTCTAACGGAAAAAAAAAATTCACTTACTTTATGAACTAAGCAGAACTTGAAACCCTTCCTTATCATGCTTGAGCAGCTGTATTTTTTGGCAGTCTGTCATGTATGTTACCAAAGTGAACTTTGAATTATGAGACATTCACTATGAATGTATATGTCATTACAACCACAGAGTAGAGAGCATATATCTGTCATTGGAACTGGGGACATGTTTAGTTCTCTATGGGATTAGTTTGGGGTTTTGTGCCCATTTCTCTGAGGCACAGACCTCAGCTCTATCCTGAATGCCTTTTCTACAGTACTCAGTGAAGAGAAGCTCTGTTCCATCCCATGGGCCTTGGCACCTTGAATGGCAGTTGGCTTTAAACATGGCATCCGAGAGTGTCTGATCGCACTGTTTGAGGAGCAATGCTGCTAACTGCATCTCTACCCAGCAGGCTCTTCAAGGCCATTCTGAAAATGGCAGTATACTAAGGATCCCATATTCTGTGGTCACCTCTCCCAGAAGCCAATCTCAAGCCAGAGTATCTGACTCAGTGACTATTTTTCAAGTTTTTTTTTTTTTTTTTTTACTTTATTGGCTCTTGACTAACCTATGAACAAAGCACTTTCATTTACAAGAACTCCAATAATCTGGATTAAGCATTTTAAGGATGAAAATAACCACAAGACCCTAATAAAGCACTGTATTCTAAAGGAACACTGAAAGATGTAGGAACCGAGATTAGGAAACCACTATTTGACAAAGGTGAAAAAAACGGACAAAAAGGAGAAAATCAAGATGGCAACCACCAAAATCAAACACATTTTCTCAGAGATCTATTTTCCTTATAATGTATTATTCTTATAAACATGTGTAAAATATAATATCCTGAATTTGAATACTTATATATTAACAATAAAGAACTAAATATATATTCATAAGAATTCTTCATGTTGTATATATTTTAAAATAAATTCTCCTTATTCCCATCCATCTCTGTTTTCTCTCTATCCCCATCAGTAATAAGCAACAATTTAAATTCCTCAAATGTCAGTAAGATGATATAATCAAGTCAATCTAAAACTGTTGAAAGAAACAAGCAAATTTGTCTTTCAGTGAATTGACTTTTGGCAAATTGGGCTTCTTACCTAGTACTAAGTTCTCCCTGCTGTTAGGACAGTTTTAAGTTCAGGCCCCAGGCTTGCTATTGGGGTTTTCTTCTTCTTAAGACAAAACTTGGCACATTGGATCGTACAGGTCTAGTGAAGAGATTTCTCTCTTGTTCACCAAATCTGTTTTGCCACTTTTTAAAAAAAATTTGTTCTTTACAGATATACATGGCAGCAGAATGTATTTTGACATATTATATATACATGGAATATAATAATTCTCATTGGATCCCATTCTTGAGATTGTACATAATTTGTAGTTTCATTGGTTGTGTATGCATATATGAACATAGGAGAGTTATGTCTGATTCATTCTCTGTCTTTCCTATTTCCATTCCCCTCCCTTTTCTTCATTTCCCCTTAGTCTAATGAACTTCTAATCTCCCCACTCCTATTTGTGCTAGCATCTGCATATCAGAGAGAACGTTTGGCATTTGGGTTTTTGGGATTGACTTATTTCACTTAGAATGATAGTCTCCAGTTCCATCCATTTACTGCAAATGCCATAATTTCATTCTTCTTTATGTTTGAATAATATTCCATTGTTTATATATACTATATTATCTTTATCCTTTCATCTCTTGAAGGACACCTAGGTTGGTTCCATAGCTTAGCTATTGTGAATTGAGTTGCTATAAATATTGATGTGGCTGTGTCACTGTAGTATGCTGATTTTAAGTCCTTTGAGTATATACCAAAGAGTGGAATAACTGGGTCAAATGGTGGTTCCATTCCAAGTTTTCTGAGGAATCTCCAACTGCTTTCCATAGTGATTTCACCAATTTGCAGTCCCACCAGCAATGTATGAGTGTGCCTTTTCCCCTATATCCTCACCAACATTTATTGTTACTTGTATTCTTGATAACTGCCATTCTGACTGGAGTGAGATGGAATCTAAGTGGTTTTAATTTGCATTCATCTAATTGCTAGAGATGTTGTACCTTTTTCATATATTTGTTGACCAATTTTATTTTTTTATTCTGTGAAGTGCCTATTTAGTTCCTTTGCCCATTTATTGGTTGGGTTATTTGTTTTTTTAGTGTTAAGTTTTTTGAATTCTTTATATATCCCGGAGATTAATGCTCTAGCTGAAGTGCATGTGGCAAAGATTTTTCTCCCATTCTGTAGGATCATTCTTCATGTTCTTGATTGTTTCCTTTGCTGTGAAGAAGCTTTTTAGTTTGATATCATTCCATTTATTGGTTCCTGATTTTACTTCTTGCACTTTAGGAGCTTGTTAAGGAAGTCGGTTCCTAAGCTGACATGAGTTGGGCCTACATTTTCTTCTAGTAGGCACAGGGTCTCTGGTCCAATGCTTAGGTCCTTGATCCACTTTGAGTTGAGTTTTGTGCAGGGTAAAAGATAGGGGTTCAATTTTATTTTGCTACATATAGATTTCCAGTTTTCCCAGTACAATTTGTTGGAGAGGGCATCCTTTCTCCAGTGTATGTTTTTGGTGTTTTTGTCTACTATGAGATAACTGTATTTATATGAGTTTGTCTCTATATCTTCTATTCTGTTTCATTGATCTTTATGTTTTTTTTGGTGCCAATACCATGCGGTTTTTGTTACTACTGCTCTTTAGTATAGTTTAAGGTCTGGGTGCTGTGATACTTCCTGCTTTACTTTTCTCACTAAGGATTGCTTTAGCTATTCTGAGCCTCTTATTTTTCCAAATGGATTTTATGATTGTCTTTTCTATATTTCTATGGAGAACATCACTGGAACTTTAATAGGAATTGCACTAAGTCTATATAGCACTTTTGGTAGTACGAGTTTTGCCACCTTCTTGTCAGTGAAGTTCCCAGGGAGCAAACCCTGCCCCTAAAGCTAGAGTCCTATTGTTCATCCAAGAAATTTTATTGAGTACCTACTATGTGCCAGGTATTATTCCAACATTAGGATTATGATGATAAAACAAACAAATAAATCCTATATTGACCTAATGATGCTTATATTTGGTAGACGAGAATGAACAATAAATAAACGAACAAAAAGTATAATTTCAGACATTGATGAGGGCTAAAAAGAAAATTAAATGGATCGATTTAACAGAGAAACGGACTGTGTTGTCAAATTAGGGGCTTGTTCCAAGGTGACATTCAAACCTTGAGTGTTACAGCTTTTAAGGGTAAACCAGCAGAAGATCGGGGAAGAACATTCCAAGCAGCAGCAATAGTACAAAAACCCTTATGTAGGGTTGTTTTTGGTATGTTCAGGACAGAAAGAAAATTGTGACTGGAGTTAGTGAACAAGACAGGAAGCAACAGGAATTAAAGTCAGACCGGTAAGGAAGAGATCAGATCCTATAGGGCCATGACCATGGGAGAGACTTGAATATTATACTGAATGCCATAAAAGCCAGTGGAAGGTTTTAATATGACTTAATGTGTTTTTAAAGAATCCCCTGTGGGGGTGGATGAATTACAAAGGGCTAAGAGTGGAAGCAGAGAGTCTCTAGAGGAAATACTCTGAAGAGATGATGGTAACTTGTGAAATGGGGAAATAGGTCTAAGATATATTTTGGAGGGTGCATGAGTCAGCTTATTATCTCTGTGACCAAAATACCTGAGAAGAACAACTTAATGGGGGAAAGATTTATTTTGACTCGTAGTTTCAGAGGTTTTAATCCATGGTTGGCTAGCTCCATTGCTTTTAGTCCTATAGTGAGGCAGAAACATCATGGCAGAAGAAAATGGTACAGGAAAGCTCTTCTCCTTGAGGCAGCTCAGAAGGAGAGAGGGGGGTGGAAAGGAGGCCTGGGATACGATATAATCTCCAAGGGCCCATCTCTAGTTACTCACTTCCTCCAGCTATGCCCCATATCCCTCAGTATCCACCACCTCCCAGTAACCCGTTCACCTATCAATGGATTAATCCACTGATGAGGCATCCCTGGTTCAGTCACTTCCCCAAATCCCCACCTCTGAACCTGCTGGACCAAGACTTCAGTACACAAGACTTTGGTGGATATTCCAGATCTGAACCATAACAGGGAAATGATTAAACATGAGAAAAAAAGGAAATAGAATGACTTCCAAGTCTTGATCTTTAGCCTAGATAAAAGTGAGTCTTTTCTGGAAATGAGAAATAGTTGTTTTGTTGGGGAGGGAGTAAGTGTTCTCTCTGAGAGTTTCATGAACATCCAAGTAGTTACTTCTGACCGACATCCTACCTGGTCAACATTTACTTTCTTGCAACTTCAAACAGAATCTGACTTTCCAGTTCCTTTGCTCTGCCACTCTGTGTGTCTGACACCTGTTTCCTTGTGGTCAAAGATATCTGCTACTGCCAAACCCCCATGCTTGTTTGTTGTCATGACTGTAGACACTGTCTTCTCCATGGCCCAACCATGCATGGAGAGTTAGGCATGTTTCTACCACACAAGCCCAGTCTCAGTAGACTCTGGGTACAGGTTTCTGATCTTTGTCTTTCATTTTTTGCCCTGGAAAAATTGCTTCACCTTTCTGAGCCTTGGCCTCATTATTTGTAGATTAATTAGATCAGTAGTTCTCAAAGTGAGGTCCCAGTACAGTAGCATCAGTATCACCTGGGAGTTTGTGAGTGAGTCAAATCCCCCACCCATGCCCATGGACTCCGAAACTCTGGGAGTGCAGCCTGGAGATCTGTTTTAACAAGCCCTGCAGGTGATTCTCAAAATTCATGCCAAGTTTTGAGAGCCACTGAACTAGATGTTCTCTAAGGTCTCTTCCTGTGATAATACTCTATGAATCTATTATCCTTTAATCTGATCTGTATGATTTAAGTGATTCAAAAAATTCTTTAATCATGTCTTGAGGTTATGCACAGTTCAGGCTGATGAAAGCAAATTCTGAGACAACACATTCTTCCATAATTATGTCGTTTCTCCAAACATTTATTTAAATTCATCGGTCTCCAGCTATAATACTTTTAAAGAAACTTTAATAAAAAAATCACTCTGAAATTTATCACAGCGGAGTTGTACATCATTTTAGTGAGTGGATGAAAACTGCTGAACAGGTGTAATAATGCCTTTGGGATTAAATAATTGTAACAGAATTACATCTTCATAAAGACAGCAAAGGAGGGTGGCACCTCTCACTGCTCCGTCACAGTTGATTTTATAAGGGTTATAGGACTTGAAAGTATTTGGAATTGTTATTTATCACCTACTGTTTGGGCTGCCATATTTGTAAACTGTGCACAAAATTATGATAATTAAGCTATCATTACATGTAAAATTCTAGAAGACATTTTTAAATTGGTGTTATGTTTTATAGTACAATTTTCCTAACTTTTTACTTGTATAATGCTAGAAATTGTTTAGCTAATATAACCAGTTGTTTAATTTAAACATCTTAAATCTCTAATTGATTTTATCCTTCCAGTTAAAGCAAAAGCAATGGTATCCACCTCAACTAAAGTCACCTGTTTGCTCTCAACCTGACAAAATGGGAATTTATTTAATGGAGTGTCTTTTGTTTCTATGAGTTCCAGAGGCTACTTAAAAATTAATAATTTAAATCTGTAAAGATTCTTTATATTTGCAAAGCTCAATAAACAAAACCTACAGTTCATGTATTCTCAAATTATTCACTAGAGAAGCAAAATTCTGTGTATATTATTACTATAAAAGTAGGATCCTTCTTTGAAAGTTTTTTTTTTTGTGTGTGTGTGTGTATGTGGGAGGGGGTGTTTATTTTTCCATGCTGTGAATCCAACCCAGGGCCTTGTGTGCAATAGGCAAGTGCTCTGCTACTAAACTATTTCCAGCCCCCAAATATTTTTTTCAGATTGTAAATTTCTTGTGGGTTAATTTAGAAAACTTCACTAAATATCTTTACCTGCTGCATGGACTAAGAATAAAAAAGTGGACAAGTCATTTGTGCAAAGAGGTGAATTCTTAGTAAATAAATGTGTTTGGATGTCTTCTTTTTAGGCCTCTGTGTTCCTGGTGAGTATAAAAACAGACCTGGTTTTCTAAACCATGAATCAGACACCTGAGAAGATAACAAAAGACAGATCTCAGGTGTCCTTGTAGTTCATTGTCTTTAATAAGACAGCACTACTATTTAATTGTATAAATTCCTAAAAGATAGGTAACAAGATTTGAGTGTGTGTTCTAGTTGATGCTTCAACTGAAAAGAGATGAATACTCACAAGTGCTATATTATATAAGCCAAAGGGTTTTCACAGTTAATTGAAACATCTGAGGAAAATGAAGATTACGTGTGTTTTATGTTTGCCACTGATGAGAAAACGAGAGATTGGTGTGATATACTCATTGGCTTGTGAATCTAAAGGTGTATGGAGAGTGTCACAAATCAGCTTGATGTCCCTGAGAAGGAGATTTTACCTCTGAAGCTTCGATTAATAAAAAAAGATATTTAGCTTGATAGCTCTTGGTTGCCTATGCATCTGTGTGTTCTGACACATAGCAGCCCCCACATTTCAGGTCTGGAATAACTTATACTCATGGAATCAGCTCAGGATTCATTGTCTTTAGATTAGTATATGTAAAACTTCTCAGTTGGAGGCAGTAAAGAGTCAAAACAAATCACACTACACCTGGCTGGAAGATCTGTTCTCATTTGCAAAGGTTATAAGAATTTGATTATAGAATACCAGATCATTTTTCCCTGAGCACAAAATTTGTTTATGGCCTATTCAGAAAAGAAGTGACGAAGACACAGACATAGATGTTTTTCATCTCCTGATGTGTATGTGTCTGAGGTCAGTCTGGTTCCTACAGAATCTGCAGCTTTTTTGTCTTACCTGAAAGTGGGGGTGCATTGGGAAGGGGTGGTCAGGGTGATGGGCAATGGGAGCAAAAATACTCAAGCTAAAATATCCTCCTCCTAGCATACACAGGGTAAAAGGGCAGACTAATAAAAATTCCAAGGAATGCATAAATATATAAAAAATGCCCAGGACCCAGAAATAACTTTTGACTTGTCCAAGATGGTGCAGTTTGTTGGAAATGGACCCAGTCTCCCAGTCCAGGGACCTTTGTTCTCTACCATAATTTTCCAAAGAATGTTTCTCATAAAACTTAGATCCATAGGCAGTTAGCAAAACAGGCATCACAAAAACAGGATGCTATGTTCAAATAAATTTAGGAAGCAGATGGTTAAACTCATTCTTTTCATTTTAACAATCTGAAGTAGTTTTCTTGGGAGAAGGGTTCCTTTGAGTCTTCATTTGCCCATCTTGAATGTAACTTGCCAATGCTCCCAGCCATGCATGATGAGAGATTTTTCTGTTTTGCATAGGAAGGGATCTTTGGGGTTTAGTGGCTTGCAGGTGCTATAGTTTAGATCTTGTGTGCCCTCCCATGTGTTTAAGACTTAGTCCCAAGAGAGGACCTATTGGGAACTGATGAAACTTTCTAAGCTGTAGCTTGTGGGAGGTCTTTGAGTCTTTGGGGATATGTCTCAAAAGGGATTAATTGATCCCAGCCCCTTCCTTGTCCTCTCTCTTTCGATTCCTGGCTGTGAGGCAAACAGTTTTGTTTCATCATATGCTCCCACTGTATCACCCCAGGCCAAATCCATAGAGCCAATGGGTCATGGACCTATAAAACTGAGCCAAAGTAACCCCTTTCTCTTTATAAGTTGCTTATTTCATGTATTTGTGATAGTAATGGACAGCTGACCCTCACAACAGGTTACCCCATAGGGCAAACTTGGTCTACATCAAAGTGGTCCTGCTGTGCCATTCATGGGCTCACTCATGGGGAGAAAACCAGTTTGTGCACAGTGTGATGGAGCACCAAAGGGTCACCTGTTACATCCTCAGCTCCTGAAGGAGGCAGTTAGTCTAGAAGAGTAGTTCACATTTAGTGAAACAAGGAGGGTGTTATTATAGCCATTTTGGAGGGAACTAGAGTTTCCTGGAGGCAAGAGGGAGCAGATATGGAAAACAAAACTTTCTGCACCCACACCCACACCCTCCCCAGTTGAGAACCACCGACTTAGAGGTCCCTCCCTGTTTTACATTTGTTGATTTCATAACACTGTATATGTATATATTATTTGACCCAGTGGTTTTTCTCACAGGAAGTTTTCTTTTTTAGGATTTTTAAAGATATTTTTTATTTTATTTATCCTAATTTGTTATATATGACAGCAGAATGCAATTCAATTCATATTACACAAATAGAGCACAGTTTTTCGTGTCTCTGGTTAAACACAAAATAGAGTCATACCATTCGTGTTTTCATGCATGTACTTAGGATAGTGATGTCCATCTCATTCCACCGTCTTTCCTACCCCCATGCCCCCTCTCTTCCCCTCCCTACCCTTTGCCCTATCTAAAGTTTGTCTATTCCTCCCATGCTCCTCTTATCCCATTTATAAATCAGCATCCTTATATCAGAGAAGACCTTCAGCATTTGTTTTTTTGTTTTGTTTTGTTTTGTTTTTTGGGGGGATTGGCTTACTTCACTTAGCATGATATTCTCCAACTCCATCCATTTACCTACAAATACCGTGATTTTATTCTCTTTTAATGCTGAGTAATATTCAGATGGGAGAAAATTTTTACCACACAAACATCAGATAGATCACTAGTCTCTAGGATATATAAAGAACTCAAAAATCTTAACACCAAAAACAAACAAACAAATAATCCAATCAATAAATGGGCTAAGGAACTGAACACACACTTCTCAGAAGATGATATACAATCAATCAACAAATATATGAAAAAATATTCAACATCTCTAGTAATTAGAGAAATGCAAATCAAAACTACTGTAAGATTTCATCCCATTCCAGTCAGAATGGGGACTTACAATTTTGAAATATCTATATTAATATATATGCCCACACATATATGTGCATATACATCATATGAAAATATATACATACATAAACAGTGATATTCACTGAAGCAATGTTGGTAATAACAAGAGATCAGAAACAAATATATATATATATATATATATATATATATATATATATATATATAGCCATTACAAAGAAACCTCCAGATGTATGATTAAATTAAAAAAAGCAAAGCATAGATATTATAGTGTAGGCAACATTGGAATAAAATTATACTTGGCTTGTTCTATAGTGTTATATACTATTATAACTATATTTCATTGATGTAAGAAATACATATATAAAGCATGTTTGTTTACATATAGAAGATCTTGGAAAGATACTCCCAAGCCTAATAACAATTGTACCTGAGTGTCTCAGGGACCAGGTTGTCCAAAGACCTACTTCACACTGTTGCTTAGTACTATTTGAATTTTGTACCACAGCTCTTCCCAGTTCCTTCCTCCCAGTACCAGGTAGCCAACTTTCATATCAAAAGAGGGAATTTTTCTCTTCCCTTTGAATCCGGACTGGCACTATGATATATATTGGTGGCAGTGTTCTTTAGCCTTTAGGAGTACTGGCAGTTTCCGCTTCCTTCTATTAGAAGCCAGCTACCAAGTAAGAAGTCCAATTACCCTCAGATCACCACTGTGAGGAAGCCAGGCTAGCCACCACAGAAAGGCCATGTGGAGAGAGAAATGCTGTCTACCCTTAGTCCTCTAGCCATTCTATGGAGACAGGTTAATTGCTTCCACCATCAACCATGGATAAATGAAGATGCCATCTTAAAACATCAGCCCCTCAGACACCACATGGAGCTGAGCCTGTCCCAGATTGAAGAACTGTAAATAATAATAATAATAATAAATTATTGCTTTAAATCACTAAGTTTTGGGGTAGTTTATTAAGCATCAAGAGATCTGAAAATTAGCTTGAAAAATAAACATGCAAATTAATCTTAAAAGTGTTTTGTATGATTTTTACATGAATGCAGAATTTGAAACAATTTCATAGGAGGATAAAGGAAGGGAGCAACTGTGACTGAAGTGGAAAAATAGAGGGTCTCACTTCAGAGGGAAATGGGGCAGAGGTAATTTTGCTCACTTCACAGATTGCCCAGGTCTGGCTTCTGTCAGGACCATATACTTCCATCACTACTGACCCTCCACCTGTTCATACATGCCCGCGTGCACACACACATGCACACACAAGCACGCACGCACGCGCGCGCGCACACACACACACACACACACACACACACACTTATTTTTGTAATTGGGGGAGAGGAGGCAATATAAACAGGTTAATTGCTCCCACCATCAACCAGTATCTGAGGCTATGAATTGAGTGTATGTTCCCAATTACACCACTGGCTACCCTTTGAGAACTGATAACACAATATAAAAAGAAACAAGATAAAAGAACCTAACTAGCATAACCTCAATATTTTAGAATATAGACTGGAGGAAGGAGGAATTAGCTTAATTTTAAATAAAAGAATGAACTCTAAAATATTTCAAACAGCTTCAGTTATAACTTTTAAGTACAGTACATTTTACAAAGCTATAAATGGGTACCTAATAAGTTAAATGAGGTAAGTTAATGAGAGAACTAAGATTCACAAGAGGCCTATGTTATACAATCATGTAGCATAAAACAGAAAGTCCTTTAACATGTTGGAATTAATTGAATGACTCAGAAATTGAAGGTATATTGAAGTTTTAGTTTGAAAAAAAACCAATTAATTTCAAATTAATGCTTTGTATATAGTAGGTATTCAATAAATGCATGGTAAAGTGATCAAGCAGTGAAGTCCATCAGCAATGTTACTCCTCTGGACTGAGGCTTATACCCTGTTCCTATTGTGGTAGTGGTAGCTGGGCCCTCCTCCATTAGAAAGCATAGCTAAAGGCAACTGTGAGTGAGAAGATAACCTTGAACATGTTCTTGATGATTTTTTTTCTAAGTAAATCTTTCAAACATCAGAGGTATAACTACTGATATTCATAGGTTACTTACTAGAGTTAAGAACAACTAATTGAAAATTTGTCCTCAGAACATTCTAGTTAAAGTGAGAATAGGCAAACTGGGCAGAATTAATGCAGAAAAGAGTAGAAACAATCAGAATAATAGATCATTTCCATGTCCAGCCTGAAGACCTTGAAATGATGGCCAGAGGGCATATGTAATGAGAGGGACAGGAATACCCAGAGAAGTTGGACAGAAAGGAAGACTATTTCCTCCTCAGATTTTTCTGGAACATGCTCTAACACTCTGCTCTGGGTTATGAGCCCATCTCTGAACAGCAAGTCAGAACACTGGATGGAAGGACACTGTCATCCTCAGCTATAATATTAATTGGAATCTATCCAAAACATTACCTCGGGTAAGATCTGCTTCCTTAGTTCTTTTCATTCAGTAGGGACTCAAGTGAATTTCTAAGACCATAACATATCTTAGTATCAAGATCAATACTGAATTAGCAGACATGGCTAAGGATAACTGGGGGAAAATAATTAACAAAATTAAGGAGGATTTGCACCACTGGGAACCATAAAAGTTATTTTATGGGTCCATGTAAATGTAATAAAATCTCTGTCTGTGCCACAATTTAATTTCACATCAAAAAGGTCCCCACAGATAGCCTGTAAGATTATTTTACTAAAATTGAATATCTATGCTTCCCTATTCTAAGTGAGAAAAAGCTTACTCTGTTCAGAAAGTTATGCTTCACACGGAGAAAAGGAATAAGTTCCATCCAATCTCAAGCATTGTCTAATGGCAGCTACTCAAAGTAGGCAATATAATTAATTTTTATTAATAATAGCACTTCATAATTAGCAGAGGCAGAACATAATAAATCAAAAGGACATTTCCAACTACAGCACATACTTTTTTTTTCCAAATAAAAAATCAAATGTTAACAATAGTAGAATACAAAGAGGAAATGTCTATAACACAGACATTCTTTTTTTTTTTTTCCTTTTCTTTTCTTTTTGGGGGATAGGGTACCAGGGAATGAACTGAGGAGCACTTGACCACTGAGCCACATCCCCAACTCTATTTTGTATTTTGTTCTCAAAATACAGGTTCTCACTGACTTGCTTATCACCTCACTTTTCTGAGGTTGGCTTTGAATTTGCAATCCTCCTGTCTCAGCCTCCAGAGCCACTGGGATTACAGGCGTGCGCCACCACACCCAGCAACAGAGTCATTCTTAATGTAACCATATTTTTAAAAGCTTTACTGAAATATAATGTACACACCCTACAATAAACACATTTAAGGTAATTCAATGGTGTTGAGTATATGAATACTTGTGCAACTATCACCACCATAAACATTACAATTACCCCCAAAAGAAACTTCATCCTCTTTAGCCGGCACTTCTCGAAATTCTCTACATCCTGCCTCAATTCCGTCAACCTAGGCATCCACTAAGACATATTTGGTGTCTATGAATTTACCTATTCTGGACATTCCATGTAAATAGAACCATTATAATATGTGCCCTCTGGTCACTGGTTTCTTTCACTTAGCATAAAATTTTCAAGTTTCATCCATGTTGTGGCATATTCAGTATTTCACTACTTTTTAATTGTCCAGTAATATTTCACTACATGAATATACTGTATTTTATTTACCCATTAGTCAGTTGATACATATTTGCATTATTTACACTTTATTTGATATTTAGCAGTACTGGAGATTAAACCCAGGGGAGCTCTGCCACTGAGTTACATCCCCAGTCTTTTCTATTTTTTTTTTTTTTTTTTTTTTTGGTAATTTTGAGACAGGGTTTCTCTATGTTGCTGAGTTTGGCCTTGAACTTGTGATCCTCCTGCCTCAGCCTACTGAGTCACTGGGATTACAGGTGTGTGTGTCACCATACCCCACTTATTTACACTTTTTGGATATTGTGAATAATGATGCAATGAAGATTTATGTACACATTTTTGTGTGGACATATGTTTTCATTTCTCTTGAGCATAATCCTAGGGGAGTGAGATTGCTAAGTAATAAAGTAATTTCATTTTTAACATTTTGTGGAATTTCCAAACTCTTTTATAAAGTAAATATACTAATTCACATTTATAATTACATGACATATTAGTGTTCCAACTTCTCCACATACTTACCAATACTTGTGTTTATCTGTCTTTCCGATTATTGCCATCCTAGCGGGTATGAAATGGTGAGTCATTGTGGGGTTGGTTTGTTGTTTGTTTGCAGTGCTGAATATTGAATTCAGAGTCTGGCACATGCTAGGCAAACACTCTACCATGGAGCTATGCCCCCAACCACCATTATGGTTTTGATTTGCATTCCCCTAATGATTAATGATGTTGAGTGTCTTTCATGTGCTTATTGATCATTTTTATATGTAGAAATATCTAATTCTGACCCTTTGCCAATTTTTAATTGACTTATCCTCTTATCATTGAGTTCTAGGAGTTCTTTATATATTCCAGATGCAAGTCCCTGTTATCAGATTCATGGTTTGTAAATCTCTCCCCCGTTTTGCAGACTGTTTTAAACTTTTAAAAAACATTTAAGAAAGTACAATTTATCTATTTTTCCTATTGTTACTCGTATGTGTGTGTTTGTGTTGCTATTGTTTCTTTTTTGCAGGGCTGGGGAGTGAACCCAGGGCCTACCACATGCGAGGTAAGCACTCTACCACTGAGCTACAACCCTAACCCTTATCACTTGTACCTTTGGTATCCTATCTAAGAAGTCTTTGCCTAACCCTGTATCATAGAGATTTACTTTAAGGTTTCTTCTAGGAGTTTTATCATTTTGGCTCTTAGCATTCAGGTCTGTGATCCATTTTGAGTTGATTTTTGTGTATGCTACAAAAAGGAGCTCCTTTTCTTTTCTTTTCTTTTTTTTTTTTTGTACCAGTGATCAGTGATTGAACCCAGGGACATTTACCACTGAGACACATCCCAGCCCTATTTTTTTTTTTGAGACTTGCCTCACTAAGTTGCTTAGGGTCTTGCTAAGTTGTTGAGGCCTCCTGAGCCTCTGAGATTTCCAGGCATGCACCACCATACCCAGCTCCTCTTCATTCTTTTGTGTCCTGTAGCTATATTTTTAGTGATGTCTAATACTCACTTTTCCTTGTGTTTTAAGAAACACCTGTGCCTAAACACAAAAATAGATAGTCTTTGGTTTCTCTTCTCATAATTCGTTTTTAGATCCTTCTTAAGTTCAGTTTGAGTGTCCTCCCAACCAATACCCAAAGGCACTGACTAAAAAATATTCAACCCTTGTTGGAAGTGATGAGGATTATTGCATCATACGCAAGACAATAAGTCCTGAAAGAAAATGATCATTTTTATCCTATGAAATCCATTAAGATTATAAAAACTGATGATTCTAAAATTGAAAAGACAAAATTTTAAAATGGACTTTCCCCATATTGCCCTCAAGAGAGCAAATTGGCACAATGCTTTTTGGAAAGCAATTTGGTCATATTTATCAAAAGCCTTAAAAATGATCACATCCTTTGATCCAATCATCCCTCTACTATTCAGAAACAAGCAGTTGGCTAACATGGCCATGTCTACAGAGATGTTTATCTCAGTACTTTAAGAATTGAATCATTTTTTGTTTCTGAATTTTAAGAATTTCACATAAAATTCTTAGCATATACCCTCAATATATCTATATTTATTCATTCACAAATTATATACACTAATATAGTTTGTATACTATAAAGTACATGCATAATAAATTCAAGAATAAGATAGAGATGAAATAAATGACAATTTTAAATACATCTAGATTTTATTTACCAATAGTGCAGAAAATCTTTTTTCTTTCAATAAAATTATTTTGGGTAACTTTTAGTGAGAACAATGTAATTTCATGTCAAATCTGACAAGATAATTATATTTTCTTTGGATAAAAAGCTTTTGTTTAGTTGGAGAAGTGTCTGCTCTGCCAGTTTTGTTTATTTGTGTGGTGTGCTCAAGTGATTAGTATTATCTTTAAGGTATATTTACAATGTTGAACTGTTTGCCTATTTTGAGAAGCTAGTTTAGTTAGAACTAAATAATGCATTTATAAATCTACTTAATAGGGGCACTCAAAAGTGCCTGTACTCTATGTTCATGGGAAATGCACAGAATATATGACCTAATTTTATGATTATGCTAAATCCCATTGTACAATCCAGGACATGTTTAAAAGATTTGCCTTTGCCATACACATTTGTTATGATTTAGTTATTAGGTGACCCTCAAAAGCTTATGTGTGAGACAATGTGAAAAGGTTTAGTGGTGAAATATTTGGGTTATGAAAGCCTTAACATAAACAGTGCATTAATCCCCTGATAGGGATTAACTGGGTGGTAACTGTAGGCAGGTGTGGTGTGGCTGGAGGAGGTAGGTCATTGGGCTTGTGCCTTTGGGGTATATATTTTGTTTGTAAAAAGAGGAGTTTCTCTTCTTCTTGGTAGCTATGTCCTGACCTGCTTTCCTCTCCATGCCCTTCCACCATGATGTTCTGCCTTGCCTTGGGCCTCGAGAAATGGAGTTGGCCATCTGTGGACTGAGACCTCTGAAACCATGAATGCCAAACAAACTTTTCCCTCCTCTAAAATTATTCTTGTCAGGGCTTTTGGTTATAGCAGGAAAGAGAGAGAGAGAGAGAGAGAGAGAGAGAGAGAGAGAGAGACTAGAACAACATTTCTATAGCATTATCTTTGCACTAAAAGGCTCAGAGCAGCCAGACTTTCATCCTGACATCTCATGATCTGAAGGTGGCTCAAGGATTTTATTCTGAATTAATAGCAGCACCAGGAGGTAAAGCTCTAGTTACTACTTTATTTTAAAAATCCAAGCAGAATCATAATAAAATTAAATTTTGTTACTTAGGAAAACAATTATCTTCATTTTGTATTTCCAACCCAATCATATATCCAATCCCTGCACACACAAGTGTTTTGCACAGGAAAGTACTATCCCTTGGTCACAACAGAAACCAGTCAGACATCTTACAAATCCATCCTATTGATCAAAGGGAACCTCTCTGTGTGGATCCTTGCACAAATAGCTCTGAGGACATAAAAAAATAGCTTGGGCAGCATGTCCTGCTGCTGAGAGGCTCTGAGCTTCCTCTTCATCTGTGAAGAACTAAATATTTCATCAAGCAATGCTTTATTTCAAAGGAAACCTAGCACATTTTATTCTGAGCTCTACAAATTTGTGTTTTTCAGAACTCGAGGTTGTGAGTCAGTCATCTATTATATCAGATACTTATTTGAGGGCTCCAGGACAATTTCAGTTGCATTAAGGGTTTTGTTTTTAATTGGAAAATAAAGACAATTCCAGGTAGTTCATGTTAGACTAAGAATTTTGGAGTTAAAATGAATTTCTCTAGGAATTATTATAGCCAGTAGTGTTTGGTTTATTGGGCTCCATATCCAAGAAACCAGTTCTCCAGTCAACTTTCCTTTTTACTCACTATTTAGACTCCAGAGAGCTGCCATTAACCTTGATGGGGTACACATCTTATTAATACTGAAAAAAGAGAAAAAGGCCATATTACCTTATAAGGACCCTCAGGTACAGAGAGGCTCCTGCTATCTCCCATCAAATTTCTGTTAAATCAGTGTGCAGTAAAGGGTTGCCGGCCTTGTGAAACTTTATGGAATTACATGGTGATAGGGAACACCTGCAAGGCTGGAAGAGTGGACAGAGGCTCAGGTAGGCTTCCATTTAAATGTCTTTCCTGCTCTTATCTGTATATGTGGAATATGTTTGAGTGAGTGTGGTCCTGGTTCTTGGGAGAACCCAGGTTTTCCCATAGCTCTCCTACAAGCTCTTTAAAAGCAACAACAACAACCGCCCTCCCCACTCCCCCCCAAAAATTATGTCATCATCAAGTTTAGGATCATGGACTTTATAATCCAATTTATCTCAGCCAGTTTGGAAAATGAAAGCAGCACTTTGGGTACTTAAACTCATACACCATTTTCTAGTTGGTCCAGAAATTAGATGCTTGAAGGGAGAATCAGAAGCAATTAATACTGACCTTGAGTAAGTCAGTTTAACCTCCTTGTGGCTCAGTTTATTCTCTGTGACTCCATTGCTTTATTTTCTTACCTGGATAAAGAAACCTGATTTAACCCAGTCTATTTTGATAATTGGATGAAATTACCTATATGAAAAATCTGTAAAAAAAATTCAAAGCAGTTAAAAAAAGATTTAAAACCCAGCCATGTTTTTTAAAACATGCTTAAAATATAAAATATATTAAAATATAAAATAAAGCAAAATAAAAACAGAAAACAAAAACTAAACTAGAAACAGGTAAGAAAAGATTAGTTATTGTGTGTGTGTGTGTGTGTGAGAGAGAGAGAGAGAGAGAGAGAGAGATTTAGGCTTTTCGCATGTTAAGCAAGTACTCTATTACTGAACTGCATCTCCAGTCCATTTTATTTTATTTTACTTTATTTTACTTATCTCACTAAGTTGCCCAGACTGGCCTTGAACTTGTGAGTCGCCTGCATCTCCCTCCTGAGTATCTGGGAATACAGGTGTTTGACATTATGCTCAGATGAGGCATAATTTTTATTGTCTTATTAAATATTACAGGAAGAAGAACCCTGCTTTTGTTATTCAGGCTCTCAGGAGGGAAAAAAAAACTGTACAAAATCTATACAGAAGTATTGATCTGAGGTAAAAGCCTAAGAAAACTGTTGACTTTTCAACAAATAAGCAAATGACCAAATCTTGATAATGAAGTTTTTTGCCTCACGTAAGTTGAAGCAACCCGAGTCTTAAGGACAGCTCTTCCACATATTGTGAACTGTGTGACCCTCATCAGGTCACTGCCTCCCTTGGTTAGCTTTCTTTCCTAGAAAAAATGGGGAAATCATAACCATTCAGCTAATACCACTGGCTTAGTTTGAAGCTCAACCCAGTCTGGGCTCAGCACCCCATTCCACCTACTCTAAAGAATACCCTCACATGAGTCATGGATAGGCAGGACAGGTTTTACTAGAAAAAATTTCTTGAGAACATAAATGAAGAGTACACATAATTTTACTCAAAACACACCCCTTAAGATAGATTTATTATTATACTCCTTTAAAAAGTCTTTGACTGCCAACAACTTTTGTGATTTTTTTTGGGGGGGGGCCTGTTCTCTGACCTTTGGTCTTCAACCTATACACCCACCATCTGTTATACTAACTCTGAATATGAAGGGATGAAGATTTTGTTGTGCTCAGCCTCTGTGGCTTTCAAGAATGTTTAATCTTGGCTCCAGAAACATAATTTTATATCATGACCCAGTAAATATGTGTACAGATATAATAAAATGGAACCAGATGTTTCATGCACCAGTTTTAAGGAGTCAATTCCTCCATGTTAGCATTTGGATCACACAAATCCTTCTAGTGGCTCCCGGGTAGGAGTTCCTGGTCAAAAGGCATTGTTAGAACAGAGTAGCTTGGTTGAGTATAAAATGATGCTCTGGTCTGACAGGTAGGAACACTGAAACTGGATCTAGGGTGCACTGGAGAGTAGTCTCAGTGTGGGTAAGAAAAACCAATTGGAACTTACTTCTAGATTGTTCATAATTTGACTCTCCTTTTTTCCTGTTCATTTTTATTAGTGCTTTATAATTATGTAAAATATTGGAATTCATTTTGACATGAAAACAAACATGTAATATAATTTGCTCCAATTCAGTCCTTAGTACTTCCCTTTCCCTCCTCTCTTTCTTACCTCTGTTCCCTTTCCTCCACTCTCTTGATCTTTTTTCTATTTATTTATGGTTTTTTTTAAAATTAGTGCATTATGGATATACATAAAGGTGAAATTCACTGTGGGTACATCATATGGGTACATTTCACTGTTCTTCCCTTTTCCCGCCCCTCCTCACTCCCCCTTAATCCTCTTCCTCTACTCCACTGATTCCTCTTCTATTTTCATGGAATTCCCTCCTTTTTCATTTTTTCTTTCTTTTCCTTATTTCCCTCTAGCTTCCACATATGAGAGAAAACATTTGACTCTTGACTTTTTAGGTCTGACTTATTTCACTTAACAGGGTGTTCTCCAATTCCATCCATTTACTAGCAAATGCCATAAGGTAATTTGTGGTAAATAAACAGTCAGAAGCTACAAATGAAAGAAGGGTGGAGGGAGGTGAGTGCTAAAGCAGGCCAAAAATAACTATTCTGGTATAAAAACAGAAAACAAAAACTAAACTAGAAACAGATAAGAAAAGATTAGGTATTGTGTGTGTGTGTGTGTGTGTGTGTGTGTGTGTGTGTGTGTGTGAGAGAGAGAGAGAGAGAGGTCAGAAAAGCCTGGAGTGGTCTGCTGCCTGCTCATACCTATAGCACCACACAAAGCTTCAGGACATATCACCCCAAACTGGGTCTGGTTCTTAAAATTCTTGCTGTGACTGGTGCTACTGGAACTACCTCCCCTCAACTGGACTTGAACTAAGGATCAAAGGACTTTTCAATTCATGTCCATGCAGAAGCTTTCTAAAGACAAGCCCATGACTTCCATTAGAAACCCTGAAACATCCCCAGACAGGCTAAATATCTGTTTATGGCAAGTTACTTTAAGTCCCAGAGTGGAGTTCATGCCTGATGCCCTGAGCAACTGTTCAGTGCAAGTCAGTTAGCAGAGATTGGAAAGGTGCTGCTAAGAGAAAGACACCACAAATGACTAAGGCATCTAGCAGCAAGTGCTGTGGGCTTAGGCCCAACACTACCTATCTGGGTTTCTCCTGAGCTGGTCCAAGGGTTCCAGAGGGAGAGCAGCTGTTGGCCTGCCTTCAGGAAACTCCTATAGAGATTGATAAGGAATGGAACAGCCTGAAGTTCAGCCAGGCTGGCAGGTTGGGCCACCCATTTTAGTAAATCCAGGTTCAAACAACTAGAGAGCCCTTTTCTAAAGCCTTCAAACTGGCTGGAAGGCTTTTGTGTTACATTGTGGCTGGGCTGGGTCTGCAGAGAACAATTCTGTTGTGCATTTTTTATCAAGACACCCTCCCCCGCACACACATTCACAGTTATTTAATAAGATTAAATATGTTTTTCATGTGGAAGGGATTTAGAATCTCATAGGTGCACCCATTCTTCATGAACCCATGAGAAACTATAAGGTGTGTAAATGGCCTATATCACGTAGGCTCCACCAGCCCCCTCTGTTCCTCCTCCTCTTGGCTTGTTTCACAGATATCTCCCAAGACCCCCAGGGCCTTAGATGGCCTTTGATGTTCACAGCCCCTTTGTAGCCCACCCCATCCTAGGAAGACCATGACATCCACCAGTTGGCCACAAGTGTCCTAATTCCCACCACCTAGTGCCCCTTCCACAGGTGACCCTTTGGTACCAACCCAAGGCTCAGCAACCTGTGTCATGATCTTGTAAGGAGAATAGTGAAGCTGTAAGCTGTTACCTATTGAATGGGTTGCTTTTTCCATCTCTCTGTGAGATAAAGTGCCCTTTTTTTAGGGATCAGAAGGGCTTTCTGAACAGTAAGATTCTATTTAGAGAGAACTCTGATGACTAGGAGAAAATTTATGAGCTCATTTCTGATCTCTCCCTTGGATGTTTCTAAAATAGAATATTGTGACTATATGTCATATGAGAAGGCAGAACACTTTGTTCTCTGAGGAAAGCACAGCGGAGCCAAAGTATGGGGACAAGCACTTACCATTCTGTAATGATGCCAAGGATTTTTAGAATCCACCTAGTCTGACCCCTAATATAAGGCTGTAATCTATTTGATGGGAAATGAAATTTTATTTCTTAAAAAAATATGCCAGGGATTTTACTCAGCAATATTTTTCCTATTTGTTATTAATTATATTTTTTCTTTTTAGAAAAGCAAACCATATTTATTAAAATTCAAAAAATACCAGTGAGTAGAGAGAAGAGAAAAAAGATGTCTCTGAGATTTGCTTGACTATTTCTCCCCAGCCCTCCCCTACCTGCTGACACTAGCAAAGTTCACTTCCTCCCCTGATCTTTGTATACTTGGCTCCTTTTTATCAAATGTTACCTCTCCAGAGGGGCCTCAATTCCCAGTATCATGTATTTCATGCTACCCCAGTTGCTTTCTATTGGATTATCTAGATTTATTTTTCACTATGGCACCAACTATTCACCAAAATTATCTTAATTATTTAGCTTATTGTCCATCTCCCGCATAAGAATGTGCACCCCATGAGGAGGGGGATCTTGCCTTATTTATCAGTGCTTTGAACTGTGCCTGGCACTTGCCAGATGGGTGAATGAAGGAATTATTGTTACATCTACATAGCTTATGTTTGAGCAAACTTTCTTGGTGTCTTAGGGATTCCCAGGACAATTCCCTTTTGGTGATCTGAAGCCCTTCAAGCAGGTCATTTTGACTCTTTTTTTTTTTTTTTTTGGTGGTACTGGGTATCAAACCCAGGGCCTTGCTAATACTAGACAAGAACTTTACCACTAAGCTATATCCTCAGCCCCAAGCATGCCATTTTGTGATAGAATTTTCTCTCTTTGATTGCTGTACTATCTTTTAAAGTATTGAAGACAGAAGACTAGATATAAATCTTGCTGATGGAAATTATGGTAATAGAGCACTTTTGAGTTAAGATGACTTGGGTTTAAAATGTAAGAGTGTGGTTGGCATTTAGCTGTATAACTTTTAAAGTATTAGTGGGTGTTTGTGTCTGGGCAGCCTGGCTTCCAACTGCCTGATTCCATAAATGAGGAGACCAGTAGTGATGTCCCTAGAGACAGACACTCAGGCTTCATGCTGTTCTACCTGCTGACACTAGCAAAATTTACTTCCTCCCCTGATCTGAGAAAGGACTCAGCTTCCATAAGAACCTACAGGCAGAAATAACTCCCCATCCCACCATTTTCCACCACCTGTAAAATCAAAGTCTTTCCTGGACTTTTTAACTGCCTTTTTTGGGCTAAGGATTGTCTTCTTTCCTTCCCCAGTAAGTCTGGGAATGATTAGAGGTGGAATTAAAGCTTAACACTAAAGGAGGAGAAAGAAGGGATAGGAAGAGGAATTGCTTACTTGGATTTGACCTTGTGCACTTTTCAATGTAGATGCACCTCCATAAAAAATACCCATTCTAGTTCCTATCCCAATAATTTTTATCACTTAACACTTTCTTAGTTCTGTAGTTTAGACCCTAAGTATTCTCCAAAGATTTGATCCACGAGGTGGTGTTATTGTAAGATGGTGGAATTTTTAGGAAGTAAGTCATTGGGGGCGTGCCTTCAAGGGGATTGTGGGACCCTAGCCCCCTCCTCACCAGATGGGTGAATGAATAAGTACACAAAGGAATTATTGTTACATCTTCACAACCTATGTTTGAGCAAACTTTCTTGATGCCTTAGTAAGGGATTCCCAGGACAATTTATTTCTTGGCCATGAAATGAGTGATTTTTGCTCCACCATGGATTCCCCACCATTGCCATTCAGCACCCTATCAGAAGCCTAAAGCAGTAGGTCAGTCTGATAACTGACAGGAACTTCTAAAACCATGAGCCATTTTTTTTTCTCTTTATAAGTTAATTATATTATAAAGTATTGGAAAGCTGACCAACATGCTTGGGATATATTTCTAGGAAAAGAATAGCCACGATAAATAGGTTCACTTTTAGGCCTGTGTGAACATGGTCAAATTGGCATTGTATTCACCAAAGGTCAGTGGGGAGGTGTTTTGTTTTTCTATGTTTTTAAAGATCTTAGCCAGTTTATTGGATGGAAAGGGGCCTCTATTTGTTGCTGGGATTTTCACTTTTAAAATCACAAATTATTTCATCATTTCAATAAGATTTTAAATCGATCTGTCCTCTCTTCCATTAAAAAATACTTCACAGGTTACTAAGGAAATATATGACCTTCTCTTTGTCCTCATACATTAGAGGAGCTAAATATATGCTCAATATCCTTGAACAGTACAAGATCTGAAAAAACATGAGTTTGGGAGGAAGAGGAAAGGTTGATGACCCATGTGAAAAAGAATGGTTCTCAGGGAAGACTTCGTGGAAGAGAAGTGATTGCTCCAAAATATAAGTAGGATATGAGTAGGTTGAGAGGATATAGGGAGGGTAACTGGCCCCATAGGCAGGAGAAGTTAGAAAAAAAAAACCTGGGAGAAATGAGAAAAGAATGCATGTTAGTTCAGGTTTTTTAAGGAGGATATACCAAAATGGATCAGTGTGCAGTGATTTTTTTGAGGGGAAATAACCTGTGAAAGCATCCAGACTGTGATGCAGATCTGCCCCTGGGTGTAGGAGAGAGGGAAGGACGGTAGAATGGAAGCATCCTGGATTCTTCCGCAGTGCAAGACGGGTTCAGGAAAGCCTGGCATAAAGCTCTTGAGCCAAAGAGGGCCATCCGAGGAGTTCCATGTGCCCCAGGAACAGATTACCTTCTTCTTTCTGCTGTGCTCAGTTATTGGCTTGGAGCCTGTGAGAAGCTGGGAAGTGAGGCCTCAGTGTTACTGTGAGGAAGGCCTCCACAGCTCAATGTTTGGGGCCCTTGGTCAGTTAACAACCTGTAGCTGAAGGTCCATAAGGGGCATTCCCCTGGCACCTCAACAGGACTGGGAGAGAGTGAGAAGATTGGGATAAGATAAGTGTGTTTACCCAGAGATGGAGAGGCTGCCTTACCTTTTGAGAACACTCTTGACTTCTATGACTGGACAGAGAACAAGATGGTGGTGGAAGCCTTGGTAGTACAACTTCAGCCTTCTTATACCTGTTCTGTATAAACAGTCAGGTCAATAGGTGTGGTGAATGGGTGCTTGACTTCCAGTTTTCCTTCCAGAGTGCTTTTCCTACACTGTAGAGGTGAGAAAACCAAACATCACCTTTTCTAGTCTCCTTGGCAGCCATCATTCTGGATGCAAATTAAGTCTTTCCCCTTAGATGCTCTGTTGAGAGATGTGAAAGGCAGAAATGTGGCCGAGACGATCCTTGTGCTAGTTTTAGTGTTTTCTGCTGGGAACTAAGGTCATGGAGACTGAGTTTTTATGTAGCAGAATTCTAAAGTGTTTACTGTCCATTTATAAGACTTGGCAAGCTCTGAGAGTTGAAAATGGCAGCTTCCTGATCCCTGAACCACAGCTGCACTGTTATGTTCTGGAACCAAAGGTTCTGGTAGCAGCTTCCTGGCAGAGACAGAGGGAGCACAACTTGGCGGGTTAACTTGGCAGGATTGTTTGGGGAGTCTTCTGGAGGCTGGGCCTGTGCCTGCTTTTCCAGTCTTTCCCATGATTTTAATTTTGTTTATTAACAGATTTTATTTCTTTAGAGCAAATTTATGTTCAGAGTAAAATTGAGTAGAAAATACAGAGGTTTCCATATCTGTATCCACATATGTGCAGCCTCCCCACTCTTCATTTGTTAAAATGGGTTACCCTACATTGACACATCATTGTCACTCAAAGCCCACAGTTCACATTAGGGTTCACTCTTGGTGGTGAATATTCTATTGGTTTGGACAATTGTCTCATAACACCTATCCACCATCTTGGTATCACACAGTATAGTTTCACTACCCTAAAGTTCCTCTGTGCTCTACTTACTCATTCCTCTCTTTTCTATAACTTCTGGAAACCACATACCTTTTTACTATCTCATACCTTTGCTTTTTCCAGAATGTCATACAGTTGGATTCATATAGTATATAGTCTTTTCAGACTGGCTTTCACCTAGCAACATGCATTTAAGTTTCATGGATTGATAAGTCACTTCTTTTTAGGGCTGATTTATATTCTATTGTCTGCATATATCATGGTCTATCTATCCATTCACCTACAGAAGGTATTTGGTACTTCCAATTATTTTGTAAGGACCCTATTCCCTGCATTTAATACCTTAATGCTTAAAACATCTATAGTGGTTTTCATTTCCTGTATTTTACCCCGGCTAATGTAAAGAAGATGTCTATTAAGGTACATATTGTTAGCATGGAGTAGAAGCCACAACAGAATGGGGTCCAGCTCAGAAGTAGTTTTGCCTGACCATTGTTTTTATAATCTATATCCTTCGTATTAATAGTTGAATTTCTCAGTCATTCTCACCTTATTCCATTCCCAGTGGGAGTGAAGACAGACATCACTGATGCTGACTAATCACAAAAAAGAACTGGGGTCTAAGGTTCAGGCCTCATCATGTGGGAAGCAACAGAACTGGGCTTCTCTGCTCCTATAGATGGTTCTCTCAGTTTCAAGAGCACACTAAATTCTCTTCTCAGAGTCTTTCTGCTGTCTCTATTGTCTTCCTACAGCTCATTATATTTCTCAATCTTTTGCATCCTTAAGGTTTTACCTCAAATATTACCTCCTTAGAAAATATAAACTCTCAAGTTGTTTTCTAGGATGTCTTCCTCTTTGGCAAAGAGAGATGTAGTTAATTTAGTCTGCAAGAATGTCAAACTTTACTTCTGATTAAACAAAAGTTTTGCCATATCTCACCTGTTAAATATGAGGAACAAGGTAGAAGGAGTCTCCCTACCACTATCTATTGTGTGTAAACAAAACAACTCAAAATTTAGTGGCTTACCACAACTTATTATCAACTATCCCAATTCTGAGTTAACTGGATTCAATTGAGTGACTCTTCTACTAGTCTTTTTTTTTTTTTTCAGTTTCTTAGGCAATTACAGTCAGATGGTGGCTAGGCTGGAATATTTGTAATGGTTGGGGGCTTGGGCAGGGATGACTAGAAGACTAGATCCACTTGGTCACTGGGACAGCTGAATTCTTTCTCTCCATCTAGTCACCAGGCATCTCCCTACCTACTGGGCTTCATTATATGATGTCTCTGCATGGCTTCTCAGGGTAGCTAAACTTCTTACATGGTGGCCTATGGTTCAAAAGAGCACAAAAACATAAGCTGCCTGGCCTTACAGAGGCATTTGATGGAACTGGCACCTTTGATGGAACTTCTGCCATGTACTTTTTTTTTTTGGCACTGGGGACTTAACCCAAGGGCACTTACCCACATCCCCAGTCCTTTTTTGTTTTTTAATTTTGAGACAGTGTCTTGCCAAGTTGCTTAGGGCCTTGCTAATTTGCTGAAGCTGGCTTTGAACTTGCAATTCTTCTGCCTCAGCCTCCTGAGTCACTGAGATTATCGGTATGTGCCACCACACCCAACTGCCATGTAGTTTTTTTTAATGCTTAAATATTTTAATAAAAATTAACTTTATAAATATTATTTTTTTTAAAAAAATATTTATTTATTTATTTTTGTTTTCGGCGGACACAACATCTTTGTTTGTACGTGGTGCTGAGGATCGAACCCGGGCCGCACGCATGCCGGGCGAGCGCACTACCGCTTGAGCCACATTCCCAGCCCTAACTTTATAAATATTCTATGACATGTAGAAATAGTGAGAAAAACTTACAGAATTATATTCACAGCATGTTTACAACTAAATAGAAAGAATGAACAAATCAAAACATTTTTTATGTACACAGAAAAACATTCTTAAAGTTAATGCATCAAAATACTAATAGTGATTATCTGAGTTCTTATTTTGCTTTAACTCATATTTGTACAAATGTTACAAATGATAAATTTTATGATCAGAAAAATGTAATGAATATCTATAATTAAAATAGTAATTAAAAAATCTCTATGGTTACACCATGGCTTATTTATGAATAATACAAAACAAATTATATTAGAATTGGTATGATCAGTGCCTCTAATGTAGCATTGATCTGAAGCATACATTGGTTAAAGATTTCACAGAAAAGGCCAGGTAGTTTTGTCTGGTGGGCAAGTTTTGTGTATGTACACACACAAATCCCAAGTTGATTGCTGGTATGGTAGTTCATGCCTGTAATCCCAATGGAGGGAATTACATCATGTGGGAACCAACAGAACAATGCAGGAGGATAGAGTATAACTTATCCAGCCTCAGTAACTTATCGAGGCCCTAAGCAATGAATAAGAATAAATGTAGTTTGACAGAAGGGAGTGAATGGTAGTTGGAGGTAGGAAAGATAGTAGAATGCATTGGACATTCGTACCATATGTGCATATATAATTACACCACCAGTGTGATTCTTATCGTGTACAACCAGAAGAGTGAAAAGTTGTACTCTATTTATGGATGATATGTCAAAATGCATTCTACTGTCATGTATAACTAATTAGAACAAATTTTACAAAGGGCTAGGGATGTGGCTCAGTGGTTAAGCACCCTGAGTTCAATCTCTAGTACCCCTACCAAATAATAATAATAACAACAACAACAACAATAATAATAATAATAATAATAATAAATCCCAAGTTGAGGCAGACACACTTCAACCTCAAGCCCAATAAACTGCAAGGAGGAAATAGAAGTTATAGAATCAGACAAGATTCCCTATGGGAGGTAACTATACAAGGAAGTGAATTCCCATCTCTGCAAACTAACCCCCATAGTCCTTAACCACTGCCAGTCAGTGAACTTAGCCAACATACATGAAGCTGGCTAACAGGTAATAATGAGGATCAATGATGATGATGAAGAAGAATGGAGAAGTCTATCTACTATTTAAAACTATTTTTTTCTCTTGATAATTGTGATAATTTCAAGAAAACCATAGGACTATTTTCCAAGACCTGGGAGCTAAATGATATAAGAATGAAGAAAGTTAAAAGCCACACATGATGGATATTAACCATCTTAAAAACTCCTCAGAGTTAATATATATTTAAGTCATTCAACAAGAAAAACTAGCCATTAAATTTCATAAATAGATGGATGCTAATAACCTAAAAGAGAGAAAATTGGGGTTGGAAACCAGAACACAGTGAGTGGGAGATAGCATGGACAGGGCAAAGATTTTTGACTTTTTGACTTTTTCAAGCAATGTGAATAGGAACTCTGATGCACTGCAAGAGGAAAGTGAAAATGGAACAGTTTTTCTGGATGGTAATTTGGCAAATAAGAGTCTTGAAAAATATTAGTATCTTTTATCCAGTTATTTAATTCTAAGAAATTAGCTTAATGAAACCATCAGATTTTTACCACTATTTATCCACCAAGAAATTCATTTAACAAAATTTTACATTATAAAATATACCTTATATACAAAAGTTGTGCAAAATGTTTGAGCTTATATTAAAGAATAGTAATAAGTAAGTCTTGTATAGCCAGGATGACAAGTAAAACATTGCTCTCCCTGTGTTCTTTCCTCATTTCATGCCTCCGTTCTCCTCTAGAGTGACTACTATTCTAACCTTTGAGCAAATAATTTTTCTTTCCCTTCATTATTATACCACCTTTGAATATGTCTCCACATGGTATAACATTTAGTTTTATCTGCTTTGAACTTAATATGCATGCCTGTCTGTATTCTTGTGTAATTTTCTTCTTTTGCTTTACATTTTATCTTTGAGATGCTTCATTTTTAATTGATGCTGTTCCAGTTCATTCATTTCTAGAATGGTATTTATCCATTCTGCTTTGATGAATATTTGATTATCCTTTTTATTTTGCTATTATGAATCATGCTGCAAAAAATACTTGTTACATTTTCTGCTGCACATGTGCAAGAGTTTCTCTTGAGTATAATTAAAGAAGTAAAACTGCTAGATTAGCATATGTTCAACTTTCCTAGGCAACACTAAACAGTTTTCTGAAGTGATTTTACTAATTCACATTTTGCTGTATGAGAGTTTCATTTGTACCACATCCTTCTCAATACTTAAAATCATCAGACAGTTTCATTTTTGCCAATCTAGGGTACAGAATGGTCTCTCATTGTGACTTTTCTAATAACATTCTTATTGAGATATAATTCACACATATAATTCATCCTTAATTTAAAGTGTACAATTCAATAATTTTTTAGTATATTCACAGAGTTGTACAACTATCACTATGATCAATTTTACAAAATTTTCACTACCCACAAAGAAACCACACACCTATTAACAGTCACTTCTTATTGCTCCTAGTCCCTGAAACCACTGATCTACTCGCTGTGATTAATAAATATGAATTCCTATGAATTTGCCTATTCTGGATACTCTGCAGATGGTAATACAGCTTGTGGCCTTTTGTGACTGGCTTTTTTCACTTCACATATTTTTCTCAAGGTTCATGAATGAAACATTTATCAGTACTTCATTCTTCATTTCTTTTTATTTTTGAATAACATTCCATTGTATAGCTAGCTTACATTTTATGAATGTGTGTTGTTTTACTTTAATATTTATTTTTCATTTTCGGGTGGACAGAATATCTTTATTTTACATTTATGTGGTTCTGAGGATTGAACCCAGTGCATCTTATGTGAGAGGCAGGTGCTCTATCAATGAGCTATAGCCCCAGCCCTAAGTTAAATTTTTTATTTAAAAATTTTTTTTCTTACCTTGAGGTTATAGAGATATGTTTCTTGATTTTCTTCTAAAACTACAGTTTTAGCTTCCATATTTGGTTCTTTACCTGGAATTCATTATACTGTACAAGAGGAGACTATTCCATTTCCATTAAATATGATTAATTCATTTACTAGGGCTTGAACAAGGGATACTTTACCGCTGATCCATATCCCCAGCCCTTTTTATTTTCTATTTTGAGACAGGGTTTTGCTAAGTTACCCAGGCTGACCCCAAACTTTTGATCCTCCTGCCTTAGCCTCCAGAGTCAATGGAATTACAGATGTATACTACCCTGTCCAACTTCATAAAAGAGTTTTTAAAATAAATACTCATTATTAGGGTTTTTTTTCTTACCAGTTTACTAGAAGTTTCTGACATAAATGGATGTTGTGTTTTATCAAATACTTTCTTTTATGCCAATTAACATTTTCTCCTTTTATTTGTTATATTGGTGAATTTTATTGGTTTTCTAATGATAAACAACCTTGGATTCCTGGGATAAATTAATCTAGTCATACTACGTTCACCTTTTATAATTTACTAGTTTTTAAACATTTTTAATTGTTTTTTTAAAAATAAATGACAGCGGAATGCATTACAATTTTTATTACACATATAGAGCACAATTTTTCATATCTCTAGTTGTATATAAAGTATGTTGACACCAATTTGTGTCTTCATACATGTACTTTGGATAATTATGTTCGTTGCATTCCATCATCATTGCTAATCCCCTGCCCCTCCTTTTCCCTCCCACCCCTCTGCCCTATCTAGAGTTCCTCTATTCCTCCCATGCTCCTCCTCTTTACCCCACAATTACTGACATATCTGGATTTATTTGTATTACCTTATTTTTTCTCTCTCTCTCACCTATTTTTGTTTCTTCTTTTTTCCTTTCTACTTAACCATTTGAGTGTTTTTTATCCTATTTTTTTCTCAAATAGTTTTATACTTTTGCATCCCATCTTTTTATTTGATGCTCATCTTTAAATTCTAACAAATATATTCAACTAAGTTGTGTGTGTGTGTGCTTAAATGTCAATGTGTCAAAAAAATCACTATCAACTTAGAATTCTTTACCCAGTGAAAATATCCTCATCTACTGTGAATATTTCACATTAATTTTGTAACTTCCTTTTATTTTGTTCATTAAGTATTTCAAATGTTGCACAAATAAAGAAGATAATATAGCAGGCATGCAAGTACCAAATATTCACTTTTTTTAATATTTATTTTTTAGTTGTACACAATACCTTTATTTTGTTTATTTATTTTTATGTGGTGCCAAGGATTGAACCCAGGGCCTCACACATGCTAGGCAAACATTCTACCGCTGAGCCACAACCCCAGCCCCAAAATCTTTATTTTTAATGCATTTATTTTCTTACTGAAAAATATAAGTTTTTAAAACACTTTAATTCTAGTTATGACCTTATTACTACTTTGCAATCATTGTCATGTATTTTAATTTAAAAATACAATTGTATACTGGATTTTATTTTCTTATTTCTTATTTTTATTTTTTGCTTTCATTGCTGCATTATGGTTGTACCTAATAGTTGGGTTCATTTTGACATAGTCATACATGCATGGAATATAATTTACTCCATTTCAGTCCCCATCCCAACCCCATTCCCACTTTTCCCTCCTTCCTCTTATTCTCCAGTTTTACTCTACTGATCTGCCCAGAACTCATATACATATTTTTAATTGTTGCCTTATAGATATACATAAAGGTGGAACACACTGTGGTATACTGGATTTTAAAACTTAACCAATTTAAAACAATTGTAAGTTGGTCACAGTGGCACATACCTGTATTTTCAGTGACTTGAAAGGCAGAGGCAGGAGGATTGCAAGTTCAAGACTAGTCTCTGCACCTTAACAAGACCCTGTCTTAAGATAATATAAAAGCCTGGGGATGAAGCTCAGTGGTAGAGCACTCTTGGTTTCAATTCCCATACCACAACAAACAAACAATCAAAAAAAAATTGCATATAGTCATGAGGGCAATAAATGTAATCAAATGTTGTAAGTTTTTTTCAGTAAACACTGTATTTACAATGATTGTTACGTGTGTTGTTTTACAGTCGATTGTTTTGACTTACCCACATAATGACATTTTAAAATATATTTCTTTTCATCTCACATCTTCTATCTGACTTTATATTCTTTCTTGTATAAATCTAAGTTGTGTGTGTATGTTTAAATGTCAATGTGTCAAGGAAAAAAAAATCACTATCAACTTAGAATTCTTTACCCAGTGAAAAATATCCTTATCTACTAAATATCTATCTTTTCCCTCACCCCTATTGTGGGGTAGCTTCTATTCTTTTGCCAGTACCCCACTATTTTGGTTATTGTAGCTTTGTATTAAGCCTTGAAGTTAGGTGTGGCAGTCTTCTACTTTTGTTCTTCTTCCACAATATTGTGTTGGTATTCTGGTTCTTTTGCCTCTCCATATAAAATTTAGAGTCAGTTTGTCAATACCTACAAAATAACTTGCTGAGATTTTAATTGGGATTACATTGAATCTAGAAATCAATTTGTGGATAACTTGAAATATTGAGACTTTCTAGCTATGAACCAGGAACATCTCTCTATTTGCTTAGTTCTTTTGTTTGTTTGTTTGTTTGTTTGTTTGTTTTTTCATCAATGTTCTGTAGGTTTCCTCACATATGATCTTGTACACATTTTATTAGATTTCACCTAAGTATTTTTGTTTGTTTGTTTTGGAGGACTAGTGGTAAAATTGTATTACATTTTAAATTTTATTTAAATTCTAAAATCTACTTGTTACTGATATACAATAAAAATTAAGTTTTGTGAATTAATCTTGTATCCTGCTTATTTTTTGCTTTAATAGTTGGGTAAAGAACCCAACTATTAGGTATTAACTTATATATTCTATAGTTGTTTATAATTTCCAGGAGCTTTTCTATTGTTATTGACCTTTTGGTTTTTCCATTTAGACAATCATGACATCTGCGCACAAAGACTGTGGGTATCCCTCGCACATCTTTTCCTATTTCATTGGTTCAGCCTTCCAGTAAAATATTGAAAAGCCATGGTGAGAGAGAATATCCTTGCTTTGTTCCAGTTCTTGGAGGGAAAGGGTCTAATTTTTTACCATTAAGTATGGTGTATGCTATAGAATTATTATAGATATTCTTTAAAATGTTTAGGGAGTTCCTTCTTATTCCTAGCTAATAGAGTTTTTATCACCAGTGAATATTAAATTTTGTCAAATGCTCTATTGATATGATTACATGTTTTTTTCTTTCTAAGCCTGCTAATATGGTGAATTACATTAATTAATTTCTTAATGTTGAACTACTTTGTATCCCTGAGGTAAATCCCACTTGATCCATAGTATAATATTATTTTTATACATTGTTGGATTCAACTTAGTAATATTTTGTTGAAGATTTTTACATCATTTTTATGAGCAATATGGGTCTGTGGTTTTTTTTTATATAATGTCTTTCTCTAGTTTTGGTATTAGGTAATGCTGATTTCATAGATGAGTTTATAAGTATTCTCTTTGCATTCATCCTCTGAAAGATGTACAGAATTAAAGTAATATCTTTCCTGAATATTTGGTGGGATTTAGCAATGAGCCTACCTATTTTGGAAGATTATTAATTATCAATTTAGTTTTGTTAATAGACACAGGCCTATTTTGTTTGTCTATTTATTCTTGTGTGAGTTTTGATAGATTGTATTTTTCAAGACATTGGTCCATTTTATTTAGGTTATCAAATTTGTGGAAATAGAGTTGTTCATAGTATTCCCTGATTATCCTTTTAATGTCCATGAAATCTCCTTAACTCATCTTTTTAAAAGAAAAAGAAAAGTTGACTAGAAAAACACAGACTATTTTAATGATGTAATTAAAACAGGATTAAAGATAAGGATAGCTCTTGTGTGTTTTGGTAGTTCCCTGTGTTGGGCGCTGTCCTATGTGTATTTATGTGGACCACTGCTTTTAATCAACAAGCAGCCCCATTAAATAGGGATTATTTGTTACTTATCTTAAGAAGAAAGAACAAAGTCAGAAAGATTTAATAGCTTGTTTAAGACTATGGTAAGGACAAGTGCAACTATAATTAACCACTCACATTATCTATCTGAAGATAAGATATGCTAATGGAGTTTAATTTTTACTAGAAACCAGTAGAAGAGGAGAGAAAGAGTAAGCTTTTGGGGAACACTATATGGCTCTACCCAAATGGTGAGGATATTGATGGCTAATGTGAGTGTGTAGACAATTTGTCCTGTACTTCTCCATAAAGGAGCCGGAAATATTAGATGACTATTATGGCACCATGAAACTCTTCCAACCAACCCTTCTATTCTCACTCCAAGACCACAAGACACCATCTGATTCTCATATTTTTCTACAGATGAAATATGTGTATAATTAGCCACCTAGGCAGTAGTGTTTATCACTTTAAATAACAGTTTGACTTTTGGGCTTATTCATTGGTTCTTTGTAAGTTGAATCAATGTGACTTCATCTATCTGAGCTCTGTCAGTTCTTTGTGTTCTTACAAAATGAGTTTCTGCATCTACAAGCTGAGGACCAAATCTTGAACTAAGGGAACTCTTCAAGATAATGCCCTAGAAGCATCTCTCTGGAAGCTATCTGACATCTTCATCTTGATTAATTTAAATGTAATTTAAATAAGTTGTTGGGTTGTTCTGCCAGTTTATATGTTTTCCTCTCTCAGAGCCACCCCCCTTCTCTAGACTGTGGTGATGCTAGGTTCACAATTCTAAACAACTGGGCTTTGTCAGGGATGCTAGAGAGAGAAGAAGGGATTCCTTTCTATGCTTTCTGTGGGCTTCCTGAATATGTTCTGTTTCTTCCTTTATTTCAATAGCTCTTGTTCCTTCCTGTAATGCAGCGACTGGAGTTTTTCTTTCTTTTTTTTTTTTTGTTTCTTTTTTTATTATTGGTTGTTCAAAACATTACAAAGCTCTTGACATATCATATTTCATACATTAGATTCAAGTGGATTATGAACTCCCATTTTTACCCCAAATACAGATTGCAGAATCACATCGATTACACTTCCACATTTTTACAAAATGCCATATTAGTAACTGTTGTATTCTGCTACCTTACCTATCCTCTACTATCCTCCCTCCCCTCCCCTCCCCTCCCATCTTCTCTCTCTATCCCATCTACTGTAATTCATTTCCCTCCTTGTTTATTTTCCCCTTCCCCTCACAACCTCTTATATGTAATTTTGTATAACATTGAGGGTCTCCCTCCATTTCCATGCAATTTCCCTTTTCTCTCCCTTTCCCTCCTGCCTCATGTCTCTGTTTAATGTTAATCTTTTCTTCCTGCTCTTCCTCCCTGCTCTGTTCTTAGTTGCTCTTATTATATCAAAGAAGACATTTGGTATTTATTTTTTAGTGATTGGCTAGCTCTTAAACACTGCAAGACCAGACTTATTGTGCAGTCTCAGAGAAATCGGCATAAGCCAGTTGAGGCCCTCTCTTCAGACGTCTCTACTTCTTCCTCTCAAGTTCTAAGTTGTACCACATTCCAACTGCTTTCCTTTGTTCCTGTGTTCTGTGGGTGATAAATGCTTCTTGCTGTTGCTACCTTGAGACACATCTTTCTGCTCTTTCATTTGTTTAGTTATCATCTTTATTCCTAGATAATGGTTATGTTCTCTCTGTTCAGGCAATTGATGTGGTTTCTGTCTTGAATGATACAGATGTGTACATGAGCTAAAATTTTTCTGATTTGTTTTATTCAAATTGGTAAGAAGATATTTACTCATGCCTAAGGACCTATATATGATTTGCAATCAACAGAAACCAAAGGAATTCATATCAAACAATTTGTCAAAATAGGAAGAGAAAGTGAAAAAATAAATGAACAATAGAGTAGCACATATTGTAGATATTTGACTTTTCCCCCCATTCTCCATAACTGAGCTGTTTGTTCAAAGTGCTCCTATATCTTTTTCTCAGTCTTGGAAGCCAATAAATCCCAAAATAATACCTTTACAGTAAAACAAGCTGCATAGCCCAAAGATGGATTTACTGGAATGATGTCAAATGATTGTTTCCATGGTATCAAGTGCTTACTTTAGAACTTCCCGGAGCGGAGATGTCAAAAGGTTGCTTTTTTGGCTTGAGGAGAGGCTTGAAAGAATATTCTATGGGAAAAGAGTTCCCAGCCTGACAGTTGCTTACTTCTGGAAGGATTTAGGGGTTGCCTGCTGCACAAAGAAGGAGCAGGCTGAAGACAGAGTTTGAACAACTTGAAGCCAAATTTTCCTCCCAAGAAATAACCATTAAGTTATTAAACAAAAGACTTAACTCAAAATTTGAATTAAAAAGTGCCTTTGTTATGGTTGTTCAGGTTAAGATTAATGAATATTGCTGAGGGATGTACATGCTTTGGATTTCTTTAGGATGTCCCACTTCAGAAAGGCAAACTTTAACAGTTCTACCTTCCCACCTGGTCAACTGCTTAGGTACAAATTACTTTTATTTTCCATTTTATTTCTTTTATTTGAAGTTTAGAATCTTCCTCTGTCACAGGTGTAGATTACACACAGTTAGCTCAGGACAAAGTTTATGGATATAATTGTCTCCTTTAAAAAAAAAATCTACTTTTTGAACTAAATCAAGCATCACTTATTTCAGGGAAATTTCCCCCCTTAAACTTCTTCCTCTAGGGGATGTTTCAACATGAATAACAAATGGAAGCAGTCAGATCATCTTAAACTTTTTTGAGCATATGATCACAAGAAATGCAACCCATCCACCAGACCCTTCTTTTCCAATCACTATACTAAAGCCATTTGATTCACATGGCATTGGGTATCCAAAGAACTGAACTCCTGGTCTCTTGCTACAGTCTTACTGTTCCATCAGTAAAGCATCCATGCTAATTCTTGTCTTCCTCATTCACACAGACCTCCTCATTATCTTTTTGTTGTTGTTCAAATGTAAACGAATTTCTAAGACACCAGACTCCTGAACATCATTTTCTGAGAATGACAATGTAATTTTATGACAACTATAACATTAAAGTAGGAGAGTAAATGGACCTATCTGGTTGTAAGGAATCTGCATTTTGTTTAAGATGGCAAAATACAAGTTCTGAGTTGACTGTGAAGAGCTAGGTATGTTATTAAAACCCTAGATTTTACACACACACGCGCGCGCGCACACACACACACACACACATAAATCTAATCCAGATTACAATAGATAAATTGGAATGCAATAGTAAACATTATTCAAATAATCCAAGGGATTATTTCTGACTTTTGTTTAATTTTTGTTTATTTATTTTTGAAAAAAAAAGAAGCTCTCACTATTTGCTCAGTCTGGTCTTGCACACCTGGGCTCAAGCAATCCTCACACTTCAGTCTCCTGAGTAGCTGGGACTACAGGTATGTTTTACTGTGCCTATTTTCTACTTAATTTTAATTGTATTTCCACTTAAAATTTTCCAGAAAATAAAAGGGGATATAGATAGTTATTTTATGAGGCTGCCATTACCACAATATCAAAAACAAAAACAAAAAAGATAATACATGAAAATAAGATTATAGAACAATATTCCTCAATAACATTAGAAAATAAAATACATAAACCTATTTTTAAAATACATCATAACTAACTTATGTTTGTTCAAGAAACACAAAGTTGATTCGATAACTTTAAAATCAGACAATGTAATTTGATACATTGATAGACTAGAAAATCACGATCATTTTAATAGTTGCAGAAAAATATTTGATAAATTCAATATCTATTTATGATTGAAACTCTCAGAGAACTAAGAATAGGAAGAAATTTTCTTAACCCAATAAAGGTAATCTATAAAATACCTATAGCTAGTATCTTACTTAATAGTAAAAACAATATCAAAACCCTGCTAAGATTTTTCAACAGTATTTACTCAACTGATATTTCTAGTCAGTGCATTAGGGCAAGGAAAAGAAATAAAAGGCATACAGATTGGAAAGGAAGAAATATACCATCTCTATATTTCACTTCCCCAATACAGAAAGGTTAAAGAAGGCACGGCATCTTTACTATGCCTAGCTGCCAGAGGCCTTCCCATCTTGCGATCACACCTTTTTGGCCCAAGCCTATTTCCATCCTTTCTTTCCTTACTTAACTCACCCCTTCTCCCTCATTCTGTTTGAATTCCTAATTTCATATTAAATTCATTTGTCATTGTTCATTCTTTTTTGCCTTTGTAGCCTTATATCCATTTCCAACTGGTGGTTGAAAAAGCAAAAATAAAGTTGATAATAAATGTGTAAAGGGCACAGTGTCCAGCATAAGCAATTTGCAACTGCCATTGGCAACTTTAAGCTTTTATTTTCTTTTCTCTTGTGACTATATCCACAGCACAAATACCAAAGCAATTGAATAAAAAAATGAAAACACAAAATCAGTTGTTATTTACTGATTACTTGGTGTTACATAGACTCTTAGTTGTTATAATGAACATATTCAGAGTCTTAATTAAATTTCATTACTCTGATGTCTTAATGTAGCTAAGAATTCAAAGAGAATCAATCTAGTTCTATCATCTCTAAAGTTTCCAAATCATTTGGAAAAATATAACCCTTACATTAAAATAACTCTTAAAATCTCAATTATGTGATTAAATGGCAATCACACCCACACACACATGTAAAAAGAATACGGTAATAAAAGAAAAGAAATAATTATAGTAATAATGATAATATAATATAATAATTAAATATTAAGGTAGTAATTTTGGAATTGTAAGTTGAAATGAAATTTCTCTCCTCAATTATGAAGTAATGTATTTATATTACAGGAAAAACATTTCAAAGTGACATCCTTCCCTTTGGCCAACTATTCTGTAGAAGCCTAGTTAAATATTTTTTTTTAACTTTAGATTTTGCGTTAAGTTTCTGTCACTGTGACAAAATACCTGAGAAAATTGGCTTAAAAGGGGGAAATATTGGGCTGGGGCTGGGGCTCAGCAGCAGCGCACTTGCCTGGCATGTGTGAGGCACTGGATTGGATTCTCAGCACCACATATAAATAGATAGATAGATAGATAGATAGATAAATAGATAGATAGATAAAGGTCTATCAACAACTTAGAAAATATTTAAAAAGGGGAGGGGTGATTTATTTTGGCTCATAGTTTCAGAGGTTTCAGTTTTTGATCACTTGACCCTGTTGCCTCTTGGCCTATGGTGAGGTAGAAGTGTACAGTGGATGAATCTGCTCACCTCATTGTGGCTAGAAGGCAAGCAGAGAGAAGGCAGGATTCTGGGATCCAATACATTCTTAAAGGGCACACCACAATGACCTGCTTCCTCTAACTAAGCCTCACCTCCTGAAGTTTCCACCCAATAGAACCCTTAGTTGGGGACCAAGCTTTCTTCTACATATGAGCTTTTAAGGGACATTTGAGATCCAAACCATAACAAGTATCTAACCCAAGAAGAATTCTCTGGGCCTTAAGTAGTTTGCCATTATGGGCAGAAAACTGTTGGAAGATAATTTCAAAAAGGAACAAATAATTTAAATTTTAAAATCTTTATCAATGAGTCTATGTGATCCAGTATTTAAAGTACTCTTTTAGTAGCCTAGAAATATGTTGTCCTCAAATCCTCATCTCTATTTTGTTGCACTTTCTTTCAATATAAAAGAAGAATATGCAATGACAATTCAAAAAATATTTCACATCTAAGAAATGTATCTTATTGAAAAAATAAGTCATAAATATGATTAAAATAAAATAATCATAAAAATTTTTGCAAGAGTTTCAAGTAGAATAGTCATGGATAGCTCAGGATAAACATGTAAAAAGATTTTTTTCCATAGTGTGTAATCCAAAAACACCTTTCATGTCTCTCCCGATTGACCCTGAATAAAAATCTTACTTCAGGTGACAAAAAAAGGTTCATTGATGTTGCTCATGCATTTCAACATAAAAATGGAATGGAATCATTGACTACAGGTAGAAATGTGCAAAACTATTCAAGATAAATATGCTGCTTTAAGGCTACACATTCACTCCACTTTTGGCTGCCAGCTTGATTTCTGAATTGGGCACTCATGGATAAAAGGTATGTGATCTGAAAAAATAGTATGTGTCTTTTAAAAGTCAGTGTCATGTAATGTCATTCCTTTTGGCAAAATTTATGTTACACGGTATTAGACCATGGGCTAGCTAATGTAACATGATGCATTAAAAACTGCACATCATGATTACAATATGTGTCAGAACAATGAATTGTTATATCAGATGCCTGTTCAGCTATAAATAGGGCCCTCTGTAAGTCACTGACAAAAAGATTATATTCTCTTGATGTCTGTGTATAATTCCTATTGTCTAAAATGTGCAGCCCTCCAACACCCATACTATGTAATCTGTGACCATTTAAATCTCATGTTTAGTATATACATACCATGAAGATAGAGCACACTACAAAAGCCACAATTGAAGATATTTTTGTTTTCATAGGGGTCTTTCCTCTAAAGAGGAAAAAGACATATATAAGGAGTTCTAATGGAATCTGTATTGGTTAGAAAATCCTCCTTGATGCAAGTAACAGAAATTTCATAATAAGTAGCTTAAAGACTTGTTTTCCTCACATAAGATGACTAGAGATAAGCAGTTGCTAATTTTGGCTCAACAGCACAATATCAGGACTGCTATCTCTGAAATTTTTGTCTTTCCCTCATGATTAAGAAAGATGAATATTTTAAGATCCAGTTATTCCATTTGTTTTCATGGAAGAAGTGGGAAAGAGGCAGTTCTACCAGTATTTGGCCCTTTTATCAAGGAATCCAAAGCATTTCCAGCAGCCATCTACATATTTCCATTTATGTCCAATTGCCCATAACTGGGCATAACTATATCTGGCTACCTCTAGTTCCAAGAAAAGTTGGAAAAGTAGGTTCTACAGTGGGATCAGTCAGGGAGGAAGAGGACTGGGAATGGATATTGGGTGAAGCAGTTCATAGTGTCTTCCATCAACCAATTTTTAATTAGAGCAAAAAGCATAGAATGGGGAAAGCTTTAAGAATGATAAGTCCTTATGGAAAAAAATTAATATTGACTTATACCATTTACAAACATGACTTCTAGCTGGATTGTAGAACTAAATGTGAAAGGTAAAATGATAAGCCTTATAGAATAAACATAGGGTAATATCTTCAAATCCCTTGCTTATAGGCAAAGTGTTATGTTTTAGATATTAGGTGTCCCCCAAAAGCTCATGAATGAGACAATGCAAGAAGGTTTAGAGGTGAAATGATTGGCTTACAAGAGCCTTAACCCAATTAGTGAATCAATCTGCTGATAGGGATTAACTGGGTAGTAACTATAGGCAGGTAGGCTGTCACTGGAGGAGGTAGGTCATTGGGGGCATATATTTTGTATCTGGTGAGTAGAGTCTCTCTGCTTCATGGTGCTGTGTTCCCAATTGTTTTCCTTCATCACACCCTTCTGCCATGATGTTCTGCCTCGTCTCTATCTCCAAGGAAAGGAGCTGCCCTTCTATAGACTGAGACCTGTGAAACTTGAGCCCCTAAATAAATTTCTCAGACTCTGATTGTTCTTACCAGGTTGTTTGGTCACAACAGTGAAAAAAATGACTAAAACACAAAGATTTTTTAAATAGGATATGTAAAGCACTAACTATAATTGGGGAAATGAACTACCAAAATCTAAATCTTAAATAAAATTTATGTTCACCAAACACACTAATCAGAAAAAAGTAGGTTGCTTTAGTTTCTGGCTATTCTAAATAATCCACCAGGAACATTTTTTGTATATCTTTTGGTAAACATATGTATGCATTTATACTAGACACATGGAGAAAAATTCCTGGGTCATAGAGATTGTGTATGCTCAGCTTCAATGAACACTCTCAAATAATTCTTCAGAGTAGTTGAAGAAGTGACAGTAAAGCTGGAGAAATATTATAATTATGTGTGTCCAACAAAGGACCCCCCCCTGTCTATCTGTGTGTCTGTCTCTCTCACTCTCTCTCTCTACACATACACACACACACACACACACACACACACACACACAGAGAGAGAGAGAGAGAGAGAGAGAGAGAAATAGAGAGAGAGAGAGACTTGTATTAATCTCAAAGATATTCAACATTATTGACTGTCTCACAGATATCTCAACATTATTGTTGAGAGCAAGAAGCTAAATACAAAAGAGTATATACTGTATGATTCCATTACTGCCACGTTCAAAAGAAGGCAAATTAGTCTGTCGTGTTGAAGGTAAGCATGGTAGTTTCTTGGGTGGGATCAGTTGCGATTGGAGGGGCTTCAGGGAAATGATGGGGCTACTGATGATGCCTTCTTTTCTTGATTTGGGTGGTAGTTACCTGGTTATGTTGGCTTTATAAAACTTATTGAGCTATGTTCTTATTTGTGCATATTTCTTTTTTATGCATTGTAGTCTTTGATAAAAAGTTGCTCTCAAAAAAGTGATTAGCAGGACTGTCTTTGCACCTAGACTGTAAAAATACCTGCCCCATGAGTTTTGAAGGGAACAAAATCAAGAATTTCATTTTGGAGCCAGAACCCTTTGAAAGCAAGAGAGATTGGTTATTCTGAGCACTGTTGGACCTAGAAAAGTATTCCAGACTAATCCAACATAGTTGGGTGAGTATGTTGGCCTGAAAGGCTTAGACGGGTGTAAAACAAGGTTGTCAGAAAGAAAGAGTCCTGAACTAAATTGCACTGGAGGAGGGGGTGGGCAAAGCAAGAGGGAATCAGGTAAGCGTGGTACAGGTAGTGAGTGTGAGAGAGAGGAAGGTATATAGACCTGTATGGAGGATGAAAAGGGAAATGCTGAGAGCTGTGGGGGTCAGAGCTGGATTAAGGCATGAATACCAGTCTATGAAGGGAAGCCAAAACCTCAGTAGGAATGCCTTTCAAGGGGAAGAGTATTTGAGGAAATAATTGCCTAAGCTTTGGAGCAATGGCTGAGAATTCCAAAGGGCAGACCTAGTCACCAAACTGCCCTCCAAGTAAGGTGACCTGGATAATAATAATATATAATGTGATTAATAACAATGCAGCAATAATACATGACATATTTAATGATGAACATCTGTGGAGTGATTGCTGTATGCTAGGGACGATGTGCTTCAAGTGCATTTTCTCAGTCCATTAGAATCTATCTTCTCTGTGTCATTGTATCATCAGTGTCTAGAACAGTGTTAGGCACAATGTAGACCCTTAATGTCTGTCAAAAACATAAACAGTAAGTATACAGGTGAGACTTTTATTTGGCTGAGTGGGCCAGAGGTGAACTGCAAAATCAATAGTGGAGGAGCAGGGCCCTGACCTCTATCCATACATTGAAGGGCATCGTGTGTCTTCATCTGAGAAAGGCTGCAGGATAGGAGGTTCCCAGAAACGGGATGACAATAGCTTTGTAATAGTTTTGAGTGGGTTTCAACAGACTCATAGCTGAAGAGCTTCAGGTGACCTTCCTCCATGAATTCCCCAGAAGAAAATAAGAAAATGCATCCAAGCTGGAAGCCCTTTGTATAATCTATTATCAGAAGTAACCTCATATCACTTCTGCCATATTCTATTTGTTAAAATTGAGTCGATCTATCCATACTCAAGAGGAGGGGATGATACAAAGGCAGGAATACCAATAAGAAGGAACCTTTGGTGGCTGTCCTAGAGACTACCAATCACAGCCTCCATCCTAGCCATTATAGTTACTCTATTCATATAATAGCACTGGGGTCAGGGGGCTAGCTAGACAGGCTGTTTGACATCCATGGGACAAGTGATACTCTCTGCTTGATTTTTGAGTGTCTCTGCGGTGATAGATGCACTCTGATGGGTATTAACATGAGACATAAAAATCACATGCTTCACGGGCAATCCTGGCCTCTTCCCCAAATTTCTTTTTGTGTGATTGCCAATTTTGTTTCTTCCAGTTCTCTGAACTCTACTAGGGCCCAACAGTTGTCCTTTAAGAAAGTGAGCACTTCTCTTCCACAGTGGGCATGGTCTTAGGATTTGGTAGAGATTCCATGCAGTATCCTTCCCCACAGAATTCATCATATCATTGGGTCTCCTGGGTCATATGGCTTGAATGGCAGAAAAGCTTGTATTGGACCCTAGTCCTGATGCAGAGCCCACTCTTGCTCTCTGCTCCCCTCAAAGCTGGCACAGCTCTGAATCACTCAATAAATGAGTCAGAACAGTATTTCCAAATGCAGCATATTATTACCTCACTTTTTCAGAAAGTGTTGGGGGCCCAAATTTGAGGAATGGATAAGAGAAGCTGAGAAAGAGGAAAAGCCAATGCAAGAATAAATTGAGCCCATCATTGCTATAGGTGATGGTGCTTGATTCCATGGGACTCTGAGGAGACCTGTGACACGTGCTTCAGAACAGTCTGTTGCCTGGAGAATGAAAGGGGGAAGCACTGATTCCGGGGTTCCTGTTACCCTGCACTGCTGGTTCTGCACACATGAGGACTGAGCATTTTCCCAGGCAGAGTCCTCTCTTCTGTAGGGGGCATGGCTAAGGCCTGATGTTAGGCCCTGTTTGATTGTATATATGCTGTGCTGTCAAAGCCTTAGAGCAATTAGGTGTAGCTGCAGTGGCTCCAGTAAGTTATAGGGCTTAGAGAATTGGAAAAAATGTACAAGTGAAAGGGGGTGGGAAGAATCTTCTAGGTCTTTTAGGCATCTAGAGGTAATTTTCAGAAATATTTTACAAAAATATACTTTTACCAATAATATGTCTTAAATAATCTCTCCAGGAATCATCTTTTCTAGTTGGCCAACTAGTTTTATTAGACAGAAGTATAATATCACAGTAACTTCACATTGGGCCCCAAAGCCCTGGAGACATCTCATTGCATACAGGTTGCAACATAGTTCCAGGCAAGTAAAAGAGGACCATTTTCTTGTTCATCAAAATTAGAAATCTTTCTCAGTCACATACTTGACTTTTAAAATTTTTTTTTTAGTTATAGATGGACACAATACCTTTGTTTTGTTTATTTTTATGTGGTGCTGAGGATCAAACCCAGTGCCTCACACAAGCGAGGCAAGTGCTCTACCACTGAGCCACAACTCCAACCCCTTGATTTTTATTTAACTTACCAAATATTTGCTGTGCATCTACATGGCAGTATTAAGCTTGATATTGCAGATACTAAGATGAATGTATGAGATATATATATATATATAGATATATGTATGTATCTCTCTATATATATATCCCAATTTCTTAATCCATTCATTTATTGATGGGCATCTGGGTTGATTCCATAATTTAACTATCGTGAATTTTGCTGCTATAAACATTGAGGTTCCTATATTGCTATAGTACACAGAATTTAGATCTTTTGAGAAAATACCAAGGAGTGGCATAGCTGGGTCAAATGGTGGTTCCATCCCTAGTTTTTTGAGGAATCTCCATACTGCTTTCCAGAGTAGTTGTATTAGTCTGCAGTCCACCAAAAACAAACAAGTCTACCTTTCCCCCCACAACCTTGATTTTATTGTTGTTCATATTTTTGATCATTGCCATTGTGACTTGAGTGAGATGTAATTTTGGTGTAGTTCTGAATTACATTTCCCTGATTGCTAGAGATGTTGAACATTTATTCATATATTTGTTGGCCATTTGTATTTCTTCTTTTGAGAAGTTTCTGTTTAGTTCTTTTGCCCATTTATTGATTGGGTTATTTGGGGGTTTTTTTTGGTGTTAAGTTTTTTTTACTTTTTTTTTTTTTGTATATTCTGGATATTAATGCTCTATTGGAGGAGTAGCTGGCCAAGATTTTCTCCTCTTTTCTAGGCTCTCTCTTCATGCTCTTAACCATTTTCTTTGCTGTCCAGAAGCTTTTTAATGTGATGGCATCTCACTTATTGATGTCTGGTTTTATTTCTTGCACTTTAGGGGTTTTGTTAAGGAAGTTGGTGCCAGCACCTACATGATAGAGTGTTGACCTTATGTTTTCTGATCTAATTGCCAAGTCTTTGAGTTTTGTGCAGGATGAGAGAGAAGGGTCTAATTTCATTTTTCCATATATAGCTATACAGTTTTCCCAGCAACATTTGTTAAAAAGCCTGTTTTCTCTCTAATATGTATTTTTGGTGCTTTTTGTTGAGAGCCACAGCCGAAGGGGCCCCAACAAACTTCCAGATGATTGGCTCACTGTGGCCCCAGCAAACTTCCAGCTGCCAGCTGATTCACTCCTCTGCGGTGATGCTCATTGGGCTGTTTCCCTGCCCTTTCAGACCACGGAGCTGCTCATTGGGGGACTCTTTTGGCTCCACCCACACAACCCAGCCAATGGGCCTGAAGAGCAGGAGGAGTGGGGGGTTGAGAGGCTCTCTGGAAGCCGGTGGTGGCAGTTGGGCTCTGAGGGAATTCCTGAAGAGCTGGTGTGGTGCAGGGTGTGTTCTAAAAATAAAGTTCTTTTCTGCTTGACCAGTGGCTCGTGAATTGTGCCCAGCCAGACTGCGGCAGTTTTTGTCAAATGTAAGACAGCTATAGTTGTGTGGATTTGTTTCTGAGTCTTCTATTCTGTTCCAATGGCCTCCACATCTATTTTGATGCTAATAACATGCTGTCATTGTCATTACAGCTCTGTAGTACCATTTCAGATCCAGCATTGTGATGCCTCCTGCTTCACTTCTCTTGCTTATTATTGCTCTGGCTATTCTGTGTCTCTTAGCCTTCCAGATGAATTTAAGAATTGTTTTTCCTAATTCTGTGAAAAATGTCATTGGTATTTTGATGGAAATTGTATTGGATTTGTATGGTGCTTTGGGGGGAATGGCCATTTTGACAATATTGATTCTGCCTATCCAAGAACATGGAATGTCTTTCCATCTTCTAAGTTCTTTAATTTCTTTCTTCAGTGTTCTATAATTTTCATTGTACCTCTTGGGTTAGATTAATTCTCAAGTATTTAATCTTTTTTTGAGGTTATTGTGAATGGGATGGTTTTCCTGATTTCTTCCTCAGCTGAATCTCTGTTGGAGAATAGGAAAGATAATGATTTATGAGTGTTGATCTTGTATCCTGCTACTTTGCTGAACTTTATTTGCTTTGGAAGTATTCTAAAGCAATAAAGTATTCTCTTTGTGAAGTTTATCTTTGAGTATTTTTTTGTAGTTCTGTCTTAGAGTTTTTTGGATCTTCTAGATGTAGGATCTTATTGTCAGCAAACAGAGAGAGTTTAACTTCTTCTTTTCTTATTTGTATCCCTTTGATTTCCTTTTCTTGCCTCATTTCTCTGGCTAATGTTTTGAGGACTATATTGAAAAGAGTGGTGAGAGTGGACAGCCTTGTCTTGTTCCTGATTTTAGAGTCCATTTAGTATGATATTGGCTTTGGGTGTGTATCAAATGGCTGTTATGATGATGAGGTAAATTATTTGATCCCTAGCTTCTCCAGCATTTTTAAAATTTTTTTAACTTGTATATGGACATAATACCTTTATTTAATTTATATACTTTATGTGATGCTGAAGATTGAATCTAGTGCCTCACACATGCTAGCCAAATCCTCTACCATTGAATCACAACTGCAGTTCTCCAGCATTTTTTACATGAATCAGTGTTAGATTTTACCAGAGGCCTTTTATGCATCTATTAAGATGATCATGTAATTTTTGTCCTTAATTCTATTAAGTGATGAATTACATTGATTGAATTGTGTATGTTGAACCAATCTTGCATTCCTGAAATGAAACCCTCTTGACCATAGTATATTATCTTTTTGATATATTTTTTAATGTGATTTGCTAATATTTTATTAAGGATTTTTGTATCTATGATCACCAGGAATATCGGTCTATAGTTTTCTTATCTTGATGCATCTTTGTCTAGTTTTGGTATCCGGGTTATACTGGCTTTATAAAATGTATTTGAGAGTATTCTCTCTCTTCCAATTTTATGGAATCATTTGAGAAAGACTGGTGTTCTGTAAAGGTCTAGTAGAACTCAGCTTAGAATCCATCAGGTCCTGGGCTTTTCTTTTTTGGAAGGCTTTTAATTGCTGTTTAAATTTCATTACTTAATTTTCAAGCTTTCCTTATTTTCCTGATTCAACTTGGGCAGGTCATATGTATCTAAAATTTTTTCAATGTCTTCCAGATTTTCCAGTTTATTGTAGCATAAAATTTCAAAATAGGTTCTGATAATCCTCTGGATTTCAAAAAGGTCTGTGGTAATGTTTCCTTTTTTTAAATCTCAGATCTTGTTGATTTGCTTCTTCCCATACTTCCTTGTGTTTAGTTTGGTTAAGGGTTTATATTTTCAAACAATCAACTTTTCATTGCATTGGTCCTGGGTATTGTTTTCTTATTCTCAAGCTCTTTGATTTCAGCTCTGATCTTAATTATGTCCTATCTTCTACTGGTTTGGGGAATAGTTTTTTCTTCTTTTACTAGGACTTCAGGTGGAACATAAACTTATTTATTGGGAAATCTCTCTAATTTTTTAATGTAGGCATTCAGTGCTATAAATTTTCCATTTAGAACTGCTTTCATATTGTCCCAGAGATTTTGATATGTTGTATCTCTATTCTTTTTCATTTCTAAGAATTTCTTCACTTCTATTCTCATGTCTTCTTTGACTCATTTAAAAAAATATGTTTTAGTTGTCAATGAAGCTTTATTTTGTTTATTTATATGTGGAGCTGAGAATTGAACCCATTTCACATGCTAGGCAAATGCTCTACCACTGAGCCACAACCTCAGCCCCTTGACTCATTCTTTATTTAAGAGATTATTGTTCAATCTTTATATGTTTATGTGGTTTTTTTTCCCTTTTTTCTCCTTCTTGCTGTTGATTTCTAGTTTCATCCCATTATGATCTGCTAGGATACATGGGGTTTTATCTTTTTTTTATATATATTTGCTAAGCTTTGCTTTGTGGCCTAGAATATGACCTATGTTGGAAAAACCATGTTCTGCTGTGTGAAGAAGATAAACTCAGCTGTCTTGGGGTGGAATATTCTATAGATGTTAGGTGCATTTAATTTATACTATTGTTTAGATTGGATATACCTTTATTGATTTTATGCTTTGATGATCTGTCTACTGGGGATAATGGTATATTGAAATCACCAAGTAGTATTGTGTTGGGGGTCTATGTGGGATTTAATGGTCATGGAATATTTTTTTCCATAAAATTGAGTGCATTAACATTTGAGGAATAAGTGTTTATTATTGTTATATCTTCTCGTTGAATTGTTCCCTTCATAAGTGTGTAGTGACCATTTTTGTCTCTTCTGATTAATTTTTGCTTGAATTCTGCTTTGTCAGATATGAGAATAGCTACTCCTGCTTGTTTTCTTGGATGATATGCAAGGACTATTTTTTGCTATCCTTTTTTCTTCAGCCTGTGGATGTCTTTGCCTGTAAGATAAGTCTCTTGTAAACAGCATATTGTTGGATCTTGTTTTTTGATCCATTCTGCTTATCTGTGTCTTTTAATTGGAGAATTGAGACCATTATCATTCATCCTTAGTTGTGGTGAGCCGTTTCTGCAGATTATGGTCGCCATTGCAAGATGGCGCTGGCTCCACTGTGGTCTGTAACAAACAACTCCTTGTTTGGGAGAGTTGGTGCATGGTTTCTCAGCACCCTGTGAGAAAGTTCCACGTGGCAGCTTCGCATTGGGGCTTGGGATGCTTTATTAAGGCTGGGAGGGGCATCCGACGGAGAATTAGAAGAAATATCAAGGGCCTGAATAAACTGCTGAAAGAAGATTCCTGAGTTGCGTCTTCCTTGCGGGCAAGGGGTCGTGACACTTAGTAGAGTATATGTTTGTGGTTTCCTGCCATTTTGTTTTTTTACTATGTTTTATCCTGTCTTGATTCTCATTTAGTAGATTATTCTTCTATTGAACTTATGCTGTTTGGGAGCTTTGGGAATTGTTTTTAAGTCCCTCTGTGTGCAGTTTATCATTGATTATTTTTTGTAGTGCTGGCTTAGTGCTCATGAATTCTTCTGGTTTATTATTGTTGTGAAAAGTTTTTATTTTCCCTTCAAATTTGAAATTGAACTTTTCTGGGTATAGTAATGTTGGCTGGCAGTTGTTTTCTTTTAGGGCTTGGAATATCTTGTTCCAGGCCCTCCTTGATTTTAGGATCTGATCTGAGAAATCAGATATGAGCCTTATTGTTTTGCTCTAAATGTGACCTGATATTCCTCTCTTGCATATTTTTACTATTCTTTTCTTCTTTTCTATGTTAGGCATTTTGATTATGTTATGTCTCGACGAGCTTTTGATTTGACAAGGTCTATTTCTGGGATCTGTAAGCCTCCTGTATGTGGATGTCTGTCTTATTTCTAACATGGGAAAATTTTTCTGTAATTATCTCATTGAAAATATTCTTTATGCCTTTAGTTTATGTGTCCATGTTCTGTTCTATCCCGGTGATTCTCAGGTTTGGTCTTTTAAAGTTGTCCCAGAGTTCTTGTATATTCTGGATATATTCTAGAATATTTTAGCCTTTATTGCCTTTTCTGTAATCAAGATCATAGAGCCTGTATTCCATGCCTGAAGTTCTGTCTTCAAGGACCGAGGTGCTATTTTCTACACATTGTAATCTATTAGTGATGTCTTCTATTGAGTTTTTTTCCAATATTTTTTAGTTGTAGATGGACACATACCTTTATTTATTTATTTTTATGTGGTACTGAGAATTGAATCCAGTGCCTTATGTGTGCTAGGCAAATACTCTACCACTGAGCCACAACCCCAGCCCCATCAATTGAGTTTTTAATTTGATTGTGTCTTTTCATTTCTAGAAGTTCTGCTTGGTTTCTTTTCACTATTTCTATTTCTTTATTAAAGTGGTCTTTCATCTCCTGTAGTCATTCTTTTAATTCCTTCCCTAGATCTTTTTTAGTTCATTGAATATTTTAATAATCAATTTTTTTATAATCTTTCTCTGGGCTTTCATCCAGAAAGGTGAGTCAGGCTCTCCTCTGTCTTACACTGGGTCCAGTCTACTTCATGCCTGTCTCACTCATGTTCTCTAGCTATCAATGAGCTCTTTTGTTGAGGGATTGTGGATTTTGGGGGGAGATTTGTTTGCTTGTTTTCTCATCTTTTCAGAGTTCTTGGACTTGTGCATTAATTGAGGTAGATTTCCCCTATCCTTTTATGTACATGTCATGTTGTGTGTAATTATCTTATTTGTTCTGGGACTTCTCTCTACTGTTGATGTATATGTAGAAGCCAAAGAGTGGGACCTGAGTTCCCTCCCTGATTGTTCCTCCTTGGAGTCTTGTTATTGGTTTGGGGCTTTTGTCTCCTCATGTCTTTGAGTTGGGGTAATGTCAGGGAATGTTTAGTTCAACAGCAGAGTCTCTAAGCCATGAAATTTTAGTGTCCCTGTTAGTTCTCAGCACTTCACAGAATGGAGTGAAATAAACAATAGTAACAACTATTGCCAACAATAAACAATACACAGTGTTAAAGAACATATCCAGATTCTACTATGTCTTCAACTTTAATTGCCAACAATAAACAGGAATGATGAGTTCTCAATTGTCATCAGTAAAGACAATAACCATGAACTAGATTTGGCTTTGAAGCAAACATCAGGGGTCAAATAAATGATCCACAGCAGTACTGACTACATTAGAATTATTAGTGGGTGGAGGAGTTATAGAGACCAATTAGTTCTAAATGATGGTAAAAATACAGTTATTTAGGAGAAAAGGAGATGTGTTAGGAAGTTAGAAGAGATTTTACAATTCAGAACATGAACAGAGAGAATGCAAAAGAGATGAATCAAGTGATGGGGAGGGAGTAACAAGATATTGGGAAAAAGGGAGAGAGAATAATAGAGTTTGTTTGTTAGCAGGTGAAGATAAGAAAGAAACAAACAAGTGAAAATAGTACAAAACCAAACCAGACTATATAATCAAAAAACTCAAACCCACAAAAGACAACACTAGGAAAAAATAATTTCTTTAAAAATGAGAGAAAAGGAAACAAATAAGTGTGTGTATATATGTCCCTGAACCAAGGAATACAGCCAGAATTCATATGTATGTGCGTGCACTTGTGCTTACACACCACGCATGGAGAGAATAAACAACAAAAAGTAAATAAAAAAGCATTTTTTAAAAATCCAAAATCTTAGTGAAGAATTACGGAATCTTGTCCACTGAGGTGGTTGAAATAGTTGGTTAGATTGGTTGGTAACTATTTATGTTCAGTAGTCTTTCTTTCCAATTCTGCTTGAGTTGGACAGAGAAAGCAAGGGGTGGGGTAGCTATCCCCTTCCAGTTTCTGTATTGCTTTGTGAGCTACCAGTGGGAGTGAACTAAGATGGAGGCCAATTGATATAGGGCTCAGCTTCCCTTCTCACCAGTATGAGGGAGATTGGGTTAGGACCTAGGTTTGTTCATTCTGGCCAGTTCAGTGACAATCCTAGGGTATTGCTTCTGTAGCATTCTGTGAGGGGAGTTCCAATAGGTAGGGCTTAGTTCTCATCAGGCCTCAGGGACTTTGTTAGGTGGTGCCTTCTTTGGAGACACTAGATTTACCTGCCCCTAGGGCTAGACTATAGCCCATGTCTTCTATGGCTTTGGTTCTCAGGAGCCTCCCAAGAAATGCAATCATGGGGTAAGGGGACAGATCCTCCATTCACAGATGCCCAAGAGCACAGCCTTCCCAGACTTAGTCCCTGAGGGTATTCACTGGTGCCTGCTCAGACTCCTGACCTGCTTCAGCTGCTCCTGTGAGATATCAGACTTAAAGGAAAGGCGAGTCAGGTTTCCCTCAGCCTTCCAGAGGGCCAGTCTACTTCATGCCTGTCTCACTCATGTTCCCTCAGGCCCAGCCTAGGTCCCTTGATAGAAACCTATCAGGATATTGTGGCTGTGTGGGTTTTTTGTTTTGTTTTGTTTTGTTTGAGGAGTTCCACAGTCACCCCAAGATGCCTCCTGCCTCAGCTCTCTGTGGCCAGTTGAGATATAAGTGAGATCTTTAAGCACCAGAGTGCACTTTTCAAGCACTAGTACACAGTGCAGCCTCTGAATCAGCTAAGATTAGGCAGTATTTTTGATCACAGGTTTCTCTATACCAAGACTATGTTCCTTCTCCCTGTCTCTGGGGAATCTGTACTGGTGGTGGGGCTGTCTGTTGGGAGTGGTTACTTGAACCATAGGTTCTGAACTGTCCTGTGTCAGAGGTGATGCCCTTCTGGAGAACTCTCCATGTGAAGTTGCCAAAGGGATGGCTCAGTTGCTATGGTGATGTTCTTTTCAATAGGTGGTTCTGTGCTACAGAGCTATTCAGTTCTAGACCTTGAGTTCCAGGTGCCAGCTGCTCAGGGGTAGAAAGTTATGGGCGCAAGTTGATGATCATAATTGGGCTGCTCATTCTCATGACCTTGGCTCCACTTGCTTTGAAGAAACTTTCCTAAAATAACCCTTTTAATGATAAAACTTATACAGTAAACATGCTGAGCTTGCTTGTGGTCAGTCTTCCTCCACCAGAAGTTGGCTGTGTTAATTGCAGAGCAGGCTGAACAAATGTTAGCTGCAGGGTGGGCTGAAACCTCGCTGTTTGGTTCCTTATCATTTGTTTGCTTCAAGTCTGAACACTCAACCCCACTCAAGGCTGAACACTTGACTCCCACCTTATGGTGCAATGGAAACCCACATCTAGCCCCTGACCAGTCTGCCTGAGGGCAGAAAATGACACCCTAGCAACTACTGTATATCCAATCACTGTACACCAACAAGGCAGCTTGCAGACCCAGAGACCCTGTTAGATTTAAGCAGCACAGCAAAAGAGATATAAGACCTTCTCCTGCTGGAACTTTCTTTTCTCGATCTCTTCTCCCCCCCCCCCTTTGTTCTGAGAAACTGATATGACTCCATTTTTGAAAACAGCTTCTACCTCAAGACCAGTCCAGAGGAAGGGGGTGTGACCCTTGTCCTACAGAGCACTCCTAGGCACATACCCACCCTGCTGAGTTGTTTATCTACAAATAACAGGAGAGAGCTGCTGCCCCAGGTGTCCCTGACTCAGTCAGTCTAGGTGAGGATTCATAGCAACCCCCTAGCAACCTCCAATCAGCATGAGACAGGCAAAATACTTAGGATGCCAGATGACCCCCCAGTAGTTTATGGTGGTTGATAACATGTTAGAAAACCATGTAGTTTAGCATGAACACCCCTCACGGATTAAGCCAATTAGTTCAAACAAATCCCCCTCTTGTACTAACCAATCACCCCTACCCAACTTGTTCCCACCAGTGAATGTGCTCATCAATGTTAAGAGTTGTTGTTTGATTTTCCCACGGTGTGGAATGATTTGCTGTGTAATGTTGTGACACCTAGAGTATCCCCCAAAACCTATAAAATCTCACTGAACAAAGGACTGGGACTCACTCCCTGGGACTGCTGCGTCGGGAACGTTGTGAGTCCAGTCTCCAGCTTGCAATAAAGACTCTTATGTGATTGCATCAGATTTGGCTCCTGGTGGTCTATTGGGGTCCCACGAATATGGCATTACAGTTCCTCCCCCTCCCCCCGGCTCTTTTCTCTTTCTCCTGTCAATCAGACATCACTGCAATAAGGATCTCTTGGTCGCTCAAAGTGTCGTGGTCACTTTCCTTTCAGGCTGGTCCACCAAACCCTGGCTTTTTCTTCATTCACGTATCAGCCTGTCTTTTCTCCCTCCCCTCATTGCCTGGTCCAGTTATCTCCCTGGAATAAACTGTCATGCAGGTCACAATACCTGCCCAGTTGGCTCTGATATATTCTTTCATCTTTGTTTATTATACTCAAGTTTTTGAGTCTCTAAGTCTTGTTGATTTAAGAGGTGTCCAATATGAGATTTTAGTGAAATCCCTCTTTCACCCACCTCACTGAGAAGCTGTACACCTGCTGCTTTCAACCCATGCCAAGGTGAAGTTTGGGATGCAGCTTTCCTCTACTCTATCATTTCCACTCCCTGAGGCTTAAGAATACCGAGAATCTGTATATTCTTTAATTAAAACATTACCCCAACACCCAAAGATTGGTAATGGAAGAATTATCCCTCTGGGTGGAGATAGCTGGACTTGCCTCTCATTCTGCTAGATTTATCCACTCCTGGAGGTTGAATTTTTCAGATTTCTTCACCCTCAATCTCAAATGTTGATGAACTCACCCCATACAGAGTCCTTGGTTAACTTCTTCTTATAGTTCACCCGAGACCAGATTGTAATATTTAAACAGAATTCAGCTAGGTTTAGGGATAACACTGAGGAAAGCAGCTTTCTGTAGCCTTTTCAAATGCTTTAAGGCACCTCTTGGCCTAGATCCTAAAGGCCTCCCTGTGGTTAGCACTCTCCTGCACTGACCTGAAATGACTTTCCATCAGTCTGTTTTCTTAAAAGCAAGACCCAAAAAAGCAAAACCCAGAGGAAGATGGGGTGTGTGTGATGGAGAGAAGGGAGGGATGTCTTAGTAGTCATCTTGCTAGAATGGGATGCTTCTAGGATATCTGTTGAAGGGGGGGGGGAGTGTGTGCCGCAGTCTAGCTGGGCACAAATTAACCGAGCCACTCACACCTTGTAGATTCAAATAGCAACTCTTTATTCTCGAACTGTCACCGGCACTCTACACGCACGTTCTGGGAAAATCCTTCACCTCCACCGGGCTCTGCATCCCAAATACTCTCTGAATCCTGTGAGAACTCAATGGGAACTCAAGGAGAGGGCACCTGAGGCAGCAGGATACGCCCTATTCCCAGCAGGATCCACCTTAAACCTGGAATCGCCCTATTCCCAGCAGGATCCACACCCTAAACCTGGAACCGCCCTAAACCCAGATCCGCCCTGGTCCTTGAGCAGGGTCACCTTTCTCAAACATTCATGCAATGTCACTGCAAATGACCTGAGTCCAAGGCAAGCCTATTTCCACAATGGAGAGTCCTCCCTCTAAGCAACATTGGGTAGGCTGACAAGGAAATTGCCATGCGTCATTCCTACTTGGCTATGGCTCTCAGCAGTAGGGGGGTGTTAAAGTAGTTTATTTTTTCAAGAAATATTTGACTACCAACTTATGCTAGGCCTGTGGGGATGCTGTGGTGAATAAATGAAACATGGTACTTTTATATGAAATTATCAAAGAGGAATTCAGCATAATCTCATTAATGACAATATGTACATTTCTATATTTCTATCCTACTATGTTCATGGTTTCTTATTGAGTGACTCTTTCCCAGATGTGTCATTGAACAAATACTTTACATGGGGCTTGGTAAGTACCAGCACTGTTCTAAGTACTTTATATATATTAACTCATTTAAGTTTTATAACAACCTTATAGTGTGGTTAATATTATTATTATCATCTACATTTTTACAGATGAAGAAACTGGAACATTGAGAGGTTAAGTAAGTTAATCTCTGGCACCAGAATTAATGTTCTCAATAAATACTGTTAAACTCCTGACCAGAATAAGTCCATCTGATCTCCTACCTTAAAAGGTAAGAGCCAAACTCCACAATCTTAACCTATTGCCTTCAAGCATACATTATAGAACACACAGACACAGATAATTTACACACTCTGTCCTCAAGGGTCTGGCCCTGGGCAACACACACACAGCAGCAGCAGTAACAACAGAAATCTGTAACTTTTATTGGTTACTGTTTACAGTAAAGGCACAGATACAAACTAATTCAAACAGAGAAGGGGTAAAAGGATGGAGGCAGAGTACAGGTTTACGAGAACCGGTATTTGTCTAAGAAACTCCTGCAAAGTCGCATAAAGAGCTCTGAATTGCTTGAAACAAGTAAAAAAGGAAAACATGGTGAGTTACATGACTTTTTAAAATATTTTATTAGTTGTAGTTAGACACAATACCTTTATTTTTATTTGTTTTTATTTTTATATGGTGCTGAGGATGGAACCCAGCGCCTCACTCGTGCTAGGTGAGTGCTCTACTGCTGAGCCACAACCTCATTCCCCAGTTACATGATTTTCAGTGCTTGATGGGAGAAAAGATCTTCACAGTAGCAAAAGCCCTAGCTGTACCATTTTTGTTGTTGTTGTTGTGAGCTTTGCAGCTGCTACTGTTTCATTGTAGCATTTTGTTTTAGTGAGTTTGCTGATATGTCCCTTCTACTATCCCCCACACAATATTTCACAGCTCTGCTATGTCACTTGGAATTGTATTTCAGTGTCCTAGCCAGCCAGATAACAATATTTATTGAATTTAGCACCCGCTCAGTGCAGAACACATATGGAGGTTAGAGGAGGAAGATTTATAGAAGACAAGATTCTTGCCTCTAAACTTACTTATAATGTAATTAGGAGGGTGAACACATTCCTCACAAAGAATCTAAACAATTGTTTTTAAAACAAACATACCAAAAATAAAAATAATCATTGGGTAATTCTGGGGTTTTGATCCTGGATTTAAATAAACAGTCTTATACTGGAAGGATAGAAGGGCTTTCCATAGCCTGGTGTGAAAGTGAGAATGAGTGAATTAAGTGTTGGAAAGGGTAATGACAGTTATGTGGATACCTTTGAGGGATGGTACCCAGAAAAAACAAAGGAAGCTCTGCCCTACATTCCTTGGGGAACTCCAGCAGGCAGTGGAGAACAGATGTTTGCCTCAAATTTATCTGTGTCTATGTGTTCTATAATGTATACTTGAGTCTATAGGTTAAGATAGTGGAGTTTTTAGGGTAGGAGATCAAATGTGTACCTCAATTTATGCTGCTGCGGTCCAGCTGCAGCAAAATAACGGGGGTGGTGGGGGTGCTGGGGGTGGTGGTGGTGGTGAAGAGCAAATTGTGTACATTGATAGGACAGGAGTGGTATTTATACATTCCACACAGCTTATCTAATTAACATAAACTAGATACAGCAGTCAACCAATAAGGAATCTCCACACTTAATGGCTTGCTGGCCTTACTTCACAAACCACTCCCTCTGGTATTTTGCCAGGCGCCATCCAGACTTGTTTACAGACTCTAACATTTCTCTGGCAAAATGCCAGGTGCCATCCTGACTTGTTTACAGACTCTAACATTATGCCACAGACATATTTTTGAAAATATAAAACAATCAAAAGTTGTGGAGCATCTACTATGCCTTATATACTGACCTAAATGCTTTAACCAACATACCTACTCTGTAAAGTGGGCATTACTATTTTCATTCTCCATATGAGGAAGTGGGTCAGCAGGAAGGTTAACAGCATAAGTGCCAGTGTCATATAGCCACTGAAGTGTGGAACCCCTAATGTAGGTCGGTTTGTCTGACCACAAAGCTCAAGCTTTTGTATGCTGCAGGCTTTAAGATATAGCAGAACATGAATCACGTTCTCTTTTAGAAAGCTATAGCATGCAGACTCAATGTAAGACTCCTGGAATATTGTCTGTATTTAAGTGACAACTTGAAAGGTGGCAATATAGTGTATATTTGAACTATAAATGAAAAGACTTTAAGTTTTTCAGGCTCTCTCACCATTTTCTGGAGCTCATTAAAAAAATAAATAAAAAGTAGAAGTAGTGATTATTTGAAGAAGTCCTACAGTCATTTACTTGGCAAGTCACATTATCTACGGAAATTTCTACAAGCAGAGATGTTAAGTAAAAGGTAAGACACAAACACACACATTACTGAGTGCATGATGGTGTTTATTTCATTAAAATACAGCACTTGGCCCCATTTGACATAAGAGAATGAAATCGAAAGTATCCTTAATAGTTTTTAGGTTTCTCTATTAAGCAGATAACCATGCAAAGCAACATCCCGGGTCAAACCAATTTCTCGGGGGACAGACCAAAGTTTCTCACAAAGGCCAGGCTGTGAGACACGAAAAAGTGTAACTTTTGTCTAAACTCAGAGGTCTGTCCACGCGCTAAAAGGAAGGCTGTCGGAGAGAGGGGAGTGCGGGTTCCACGAGGAGGTAAAGGGTGACCGCAGGGACAGTGCGCGCAGTTCGACGCCAACCAGGTGCTTGAGGTTGGGGCGCAAGCCCCACAGGTGTGGCCAGGCTACCCGGCTGCCAGGCCTCCCGGCCGCGCCGGCCTGCGCATGCGTGCGGGGCCTACGGCAACAAAACTGCCTCCCCTGCGCCATCGCCCTCCACTGTTATTCAGGATCTCCGCCCCTCCTTCCTACAGCGCTCAAGGGACCATGGCCGATCCTCGCGTGAGGCAGATCAAGATCAAGACCGGCGTAGTGAAGCGGTAAGGAGCCGCGAGCGGCGCAGCCGCCTGCGCCTCCTCTTACTCGCCTCATGGCGGCTCGAGAGGCCGGGCCGAGCGCAGGCCCGAGACCAGCGCCGGGCTCCAGGCCTCAGCTGGGCTCGGCGGCGGGCGGGGACCGACGGGGACTGAGCGGGGCGCGCCGAAGCTGGAGCCCGCGGACCGCGGCACTCCCCTTTCCTTGCATCTCCTCTGCAAAGCGGTCCGGGTGGCGGCGGGGGTCCGCCGCGGCCCCGCCCCTCGGCGCCGGGTCTGGGTGGAGGGCCGCGGCCTGGAGCGGGGGGTGGGCTGGGCCTTGGTCCGCAACCTCTGTGCGCCCGCGCCCAGCGGCTCCCTGCTAGTGGGAAAGCGGACCCTTTCGATTTTTGGTCCTCACGTGGACTCGAAAGCAGATTCTGAAGTTTATAGGCACGCCGAAAGCCAGGGCCTCATTATAAAGAGACCGTGGCGGAGCCTTCCTAACATGGCTGGCGTGACTCGCAGACTTTGAGAACTGGGGCATGAATGGCCAGCATACCCTGCAAACTTATATGGCCTACCTGCCTCCTTTCCGCTCTGCCAGAGGTTACCCTGGAGCTTGTGGGATACAGGTTAAGTCACTCTCATGGGTAGGGCAGCTGGTAGACACTTAAGTGCTCATTAAACTCTTATTGTTCAGTTTCAAGAAGATCAAACTGATTATTCCAAGAGAAAAGATAAACAACCTCTGTTGGGGTAGGTTATTTGTCTGATGATAGCCACCTAGTTTCTTCCTGTTGCCCCACCTTTCCTTCTTTTATTGATATTTCCATCAGATTAGGACAAGGCAGAAGAGAATAAGTTCACTTTCTAAGATATTGTCTCTCAGTTTTAGCATATCATCGCACACCTGGAAACTTTCCTTATTAATAAGACAATAAGGTGTTAGTGTAAACGATTTAAATGCTTTCCCTTTTCGGAAAGGAGACCGCTTGGGTTCAGATTTTGATTCTGCCCTTTATTGTGTGCTCTGGAATATATTACTTTGCACTATGGTTCTCTTACCTCGTTTGTAAAATAGGTACCCATGTCATGCAGTGGTTGCAAGAAATGTCTGCTATACTGTTTAATTCAGTGACAAATAGCCAGTGGCTAGTAAATGTTAATGAATATACTCTATTCCTATCTAATAGATGAGAAACTGAGGTTTAATGAAGTTTTAAAAAAGAAACCAAACTTGTCCAAAGTCACACTGCAAGTTAGTAATAAAGCAAAGAAATGAAACAAGATTTCTGATCTACAGCTTTCTACTTTAAGCTATTATGCCTTAATGAAGAGTATTAAAATTTGTGATAATAGGAGGAAATTTGAGATGTATATATGAAAATATAAGTACTTCACACCATCACCTCACCCAGAGTTCTGCTCTTTAGACTTACTTTGGTTATGTCCTTTTAGTATATCTGGCAGAAGTACCAGGGTAATTGGAGAATTCTTTGGATTGGAAATCATGAGAAATGGCTTGTAATGATGGTTTCCCATTAATTTCCTATATGACCTTGACATTTCTCATCCTAAGGATTTATCTATAAAAGTATTCAGTTCAAGTAGTTTATATAATATATATTTTCTGAAGAAAACACATTTAAATAATGATGAATTCTCAAGCACTCTGTTTGGAAACAGTTTTCTTTTCAGTTTATTTTCAATAATAGAACATTATCAAACTTTACTTTTGGCATACTTTGTACTTCAATAAATTTATCATTTTTTGTGAAACCCTTTCATAATTTGCCATAATCTCAAATTGCTTATAAATTAATGGAAATGTCTATCATACATTTATTTCATGGTTTTTCTGTTGACATTTTGGTGTAGTCCCTTATGTACTATAAAATGTGATGAATTTTTTTTCTAAACATAAAATTTCTGTTTTAGTTCTATGTTACTCATTTTGCCACTTAGATGGTTAGATCAGAACAATTTGAATCCATAAATATTATTACTCTTATTTTTCTCCTGAAAATTATTTTACTATGGCTTTTTCCATCTTCTGCCTTAGCATCCTGTTTTTAAAAACCTACATTTTATATCACTGGAGAAAAAAAAATAGATGAGGCAGATTTGACAATTTACTAATAATTCTTGGGACTTCTTTATATTCTTCAGTACATATACTTAATATTTTCCATAATAAAAGGTGTTTTGAAAGTATGCTTTCCCCCCTTCCTCCAAATCTGGTTTCAAAGACTTTTTGATATTAGTTTTACAATTCAGACATGTTCTTGATCAAAGTGATTCTGCTCTTTAGTTTTTAAAGCAATGTTCTAAAAACTAGCTTTTGTTCTCAATACCCTTTTTTTTTGCTCAACTGTTCCTTTACTGTGGTCTCTTTTCTCTTTAGAAGTTACAACTTTTATTTGTTAGAAGAAATTTGAAGTCATCAATTATATCCCCTAGTTCCTTTAGTTTTATCTCCAGAAGTTGAGAGCCACTGGAAATTAAAATTTAGAGGGCTGGGAATGTAGTTCAATGTTAGAGTGCTTACCTTGCATGTGTGAGGGGTTAGGTTCAATCCCTAGGACTGCCAAAAAGAGAAAGAAAGTGGGAAAAAATCAAGTATTTGTGCTAGAGTTCAGTTGAGTAGGTCATAGGAGAAAGAGTTGGTTCTTAGAGTTTAGTGTCTAACCCGGTCTGTTAGAACTCTTCAGGTTATTCAAAAGTTCCTAGTGTGGATTTTAGGAAGAGATCAGGACAGGTGGGTTGAGTGTGAGGAGATAACCCAATGAATGAATGAGTGAATGAATGAATAAGATAGTGGTGGTGGCGGTGGGGATAGTGTTTGCCATCAAGGAGATAGAAGGATGAGTAATAGAGTCCATGTTAGAAAGGAAAGTAGAAATAGTATTTTAGGTAGAAGATAGAAAAATTGGTTGAAGCCTCACAGTGCCCTGGTCCTCGAGAAATTTTGTTACCTTTTACAGTAAAAAGGCAAAGGATCTGATCTCTGGAAATGGGTTTCAAGACAGAGATTAGGTCACTAGTAATAAGGAAAAAGTCTCATTTTCTTATGAGTGACTTATGAGAGGAGAGTTGAACAGCAATGAGACTGGCCTGATGCTGAGCGTCTGGCCTACAGAGCTCCTTAAGTATTCTCCCAGCAGCAGGATTCTTTTTTTGAGGGCTAATTCTGACTGTAAAATCAGAGATATGTGCACTATAGTCCCAATGGGGAATTATACAAAGTTTCTTTGAGCAGTAACTTTTGTTAACATATAACTCATGGGTACAAATTGAGCATCTTTAATTGAAAATTTTGAAATTTTCTGAAATCCAAAACATTTTGAGTGCCAACATGACACTCAAAAAGTGTTGGATTTTGGAGCATTTTTTGGTTTCTGGGTTAGGAAAGCTCAACTGGTAAAGTCTGTGGAAATATTCCAAAAATCTGAAAAAACTCTAAAATCTGAAACTTGATTTTTTGTTTTTAATAATATCTAGGTGACATCAGTTGTCCTAATTTTCTTGGAACTGAGGGGGTTTTCCCAAGATGTGAAACATTAAGTTCTAAAGTTGGAAAAGTCCCAGGCAAACCAGGATGATTATCTACTTCTTTTGTAACTAGCTTGCATGGTTCTGTTTTTTGGGTGCTTTGATTTGTATGGAGGCTATTTGTTGGTAGTACAACTGTGAGTTGTGTATTGGGCCATACTTAAAATTTAAATGTAGCTGGGTGCACATGTCTATAATCCCAGCAACTTGGGAGACTGAGGCAGGAGAATCAAAAGTTCAAGGCAGCCTCAGTAACTTAGCGAGACCTGTCTCAAAATTTAAAAGGGAGCTGAGGATGTGGCTCAGCTGGTAAGCACCCCTGGGTTCAATCCCTGGTATCAATCAATCAATCAAAAACTGAAAAACCTTAAATGTATGGTATAAATATGAATTATCACCAGAATAGCCTTTTCTGTAGTAATGATTTAGAAAGTAATGTCACTGAGGTGGAAGAAAATAAAGAATTGACGTTTCCTATCTGTTGTTTTAAGCCAAAAAAGAATTGATGTTTTCTAAATGTTGATGTGGTATTAGAGCTAAATGACTTATGTTCACCATAGGTTTCCAAGTAGGATTTGTGTTTGTGAAAGAAGTTTAGTTTGTAATTAGACTTGTGGTAAATTCAAGAAATTCTTCTGCAAGAGGGAAAAAAACTGCTTTCATCCATTTAACATAAATGGTTGCTTAATAACTTTTTATACAAGCTAACTTACTCTGAATAAAGCTTGCTGTACTAGCCCACCACAGGATGAATTGATTAAAAATACTTTCTTATATATATCTTTTTATAGCTATTTTATATTGGTAATGGTTTAAAATCCAATGTGAACAAAGAATGTTAGGGCATTGGAAATAGCACTGACATTGGCCCATAGTTTTCCTCTGATTAAATGAAAGTGACACCAGTAGATTAGAGTGAGACTAGGACAATTCACACTGCAATTGTGTTAGTTTAACTTTAACAATCTTTTAACACTCTTGTTTAAATGTAGCTGACATACCATAATTACAAATCTACAAGCCTTGATTATAGAATTTTACATCATGAACCTGTGGGGAAATTGTATTGATTTTTTTTTTTTTTTTTTTTTTTTTAATAAAGCAAGCCCTGTTCCCAAACTGTGGCATCTTCCCAAGTTTGTTTATACCTACACTTCTGGTATAGAACTGCGTATTGCTTATACACACTAACATATACACATGTACATACACACTACACTGTAGGAGGAATTAAAATCAACATAAAAGATATATAATATCTCCAATATTAGTTCAGTATGTATTATACTGACATATAAAGTGAAAAATGTAAATGACACCTATATTAGGTAAACCTAAAATTATTTCCCCTTAGCTTTAGCTGTTTGTTTACTTCCTGTATTTAAAGTAGTGATGGATAGGGCACAGTGGTGCAGACCTGTAACCTCAGAATTCAAGAGACTGAGGCAGGAGATTCACAAGTTATAGGCTAATCTCAGCAACTTAGTGAGACCCGGTCTCTAAATAGATAGATAGATAGATAGCAAGGAGGGGATATAGCTGAGAGGTAGAGCACTCCTGGGTTCAAGCCCCACTACCAAAAAAAAAAAAAAAAAAAGGTGGGTGGAAATATGGTAAACAATATAAGAAAAAGTTAAGGACATTGCTTTATAATTTATTTCCCAAAGCTTTTCTAATTATATCTTTTCTTGTACTCACACCCCTTTATTTTGAATTGGAGTACATTCAGCCAGAATGACCAACTTCTCAGCTTGCTCTTTTTGAAATTTCTGTAATGTATCCAGTTCCAAAGTGGTGGTCAGAGGTGGTATCACAGTGAGTAGCAGATGATGAGCTCTTTACTACATTGTACCAATTACTTGGCAGGCATTGACTCTCAAGAGCTATACCAAGAGGCAATCAGATGTCTCTTCTAGCTGGAAAGGGAGAAAACTAAAGCTCTCATGATTGAGCATAGAATCAAGATCCACTACCAAGCAATATGTTTTCTTGTTTAGAATGTAGAATTTAAACTAGAATGACTAGCAATGACTCTTGGGTAATATGAAACATGGAAGCAGAGAATTTTGAATTTTTTGGTTCTAACAGAAGATAAAAAATCACTCTAATACTTTGTTATTGGTAAGTAAAGTATTTCACATATACATTTTCCCATTAGCTGAGACTTATCCCTAAAAGTGCTAAAATTAATTCTTAAGGCACATTTATGGGAAAAAAATTCCCCAAACATATACTTGTTTGACCAAATTACTCTGAACTTTTCTGTAAGTCAGGTTCTTTCCTTCTATAATTAGGAAGAATAGCACTACAAACTTTTTTTTTAGTTGTACTTGGACACAATACCTTTATTTTGTTATTTATGTGGTGTTGAATCTAGTGCCTCACATGTTAGGCAAGTACTCTACCACTGAGCCATAACTCCAGCCCACTAAAAACTTTTTAAAAAACTGTTTTTAAAACAGGTGAACAAAGATTTATTAGTTTATGAAAAGCCTTCTTTTGTTTGTTATTTGACTGAGTTTGTTACATATTTTTATTTAAATGGTGCTGAGGATGGAACCCAAGGCTTTGTGTATGCTGGGCAAGTGCTCAACCACTTTTAAGTAATATACTAATAGCAGGAACTTTTAAGTAATATACTAATAACAGGAACCCCATCACCTATCTTAAAATCTAAAATAATGATAATAGCTTACCTAATGCTTTCCTAATTTTGTGCTACTTCCTCCATTTGAGGTAACTGCTGTTTTAATCTTATATTTACTATTATCTTGTTTTTTGGTTTTTAATAGTAAATACTACCATTTCTTTACTATTAAAACATATGTTATTAGTTTTAGTTACTTTTTTACTACATAAGAAGGGCATCTTTTGGGATTTATTATTTTTCACTCAATGTTATGTTGGTAAAATTCTGGCATATTTTTGCATGTAGATACAATACATGTGTTTTGACTATTGTATAATATTCTGTTGTGTGATAATGCTACAATTTATCCATTCATTTGTTGAAGAGCATTTGGATTGTTCTAGTTATTAACTGTGTTTCTGTATTCAATTTTATTTATGTCTTTGGTAATGATATGCAAGTTTTTCTTGAATGTATACCTAGAAATGTAATTGTTGGGTAATAAACTATGGAATGTTTCATTGTGTTAGTTAGCTTTCCTTCACTGTTATGAAATTTTTGGAAAAAAATCAACTTAGAGAAGGAAAGATTTATTTCTACTCATGGTTTTCAGTTCATAGTCATTTGATTATTGAATTTGGGCCTGTGGTGAGGTAGAAAGAACATCATGGTGAGTAGCACATGGCAAAGCAAAGCTGCTGACCTCATTGCTGGGAGGGAGGGGTGGGGAGATGGAGGGGAGGGATGGTGAGATGAATGCAAGGGCACAACCTCAGTGACCCACTCCTTCATCTAGGCCCCATCTGAAATTTCTACCACCTCCCAAATAGTGCAATCTTCTAGGGACTAAGCCTTCATCACATAAGTAGTCTTTGGTGGACATTTAATATCCAAACCATGTTGTTCACTTTATAAGGTAATGCTGTTTGAATCAGTTTGGATTGCTCTAACAAAGTGCCATTGTGAATTAAAACAAAATAAATTTATTTCTCATGATTTTGGGGCCTGGAAGTCTTGAGATCAGGGTGCCAAAATGTTGGGTTCTGGTGCAGACCTGTTCAGGTTGCAGATTGCTGTCTTCTTTTATCCTCACATGGTAGAAAGAGGTCTAGAGAGTTCTTTGGGATCTCTTTCATAAAGGCACTAGTTTTATTCACAAGAGCACTGTCCTCATGACCTTACACCTTACCAAAGACCCCACATCCTGATACTGTGAATTGGTGGTGGGAGGACACACAAACATTCAGTCCATAACAGTACCAAACTATTTTCCAAAGGGGTTATTTCATTTTACATTCTCAACTACATGCATCAGAGTTTCTTTTATTATTTACATCTTTTAATAATGTTTGATATACTTCTTAATTTTACTCTAATACTGTTTTTGCTTAATTTCCATCTTTGGAAAAATTATTTTGATTGTCTTTTTAAACAAGCACCCCTAAAGATAAAGAACAAAAGGAAAAAGATGTGCGACTCTAGCCCTATCTTAGTCATATCCTTCTCTCCTGTGTAGAACGGTGTATATACCTTAGACAACCAGGGAGTTTTACTTGGTAGAAAGGGCAATCTTTGGAAAAGACAACCCTACCCATTTGCAGGATTATGCATTCAGTCAAGATATGGTGGGTGGGAAGGCAGGGATGAGGGAGACCTCTAGATGGAGCTCTAGATGCTGGGTCCTGAAAACTCTCCTGGCACTGGGTTGATTAGGATCTGAGGCCAAAGAAGGTCAACAATATCACTTTTTAAATGGTTCTTTTCCTTATTGTTAATTCTAATTTATGATATCTTAATTTCATAAGTTTGTCATAGCGTTTCTAGAGCAAGATTGAATTCTTTATTGATAATGTTATAATTTTTTTAAACCTAATAACATATGGTTTTGTAATTGTCATTACTATAGGTTTAAAATCTGGCAGCCATATATACCTTTAATCTTTACTTGTCTCCAGTACCACTATCACAATCAAGAACAGGTTGTTAATTGTCATTTATTTATATCTTTTTTTAGCTGAACAGTTAGAATTAGGAAATGCATAGGTCTCAAAATTGATATTTAGCTGGGTATAGTGGTGCACGCTTTTAATCCAGCTACTGGGGAGACTGAGGTAATGGAATGGCAAATTTGAGCCAACCTGGGCAACATAGTAAGACCCTGTCTCAAAATAAAAAAAAATATAAAGGACTAAGGGTGTGGCTCAGTGGTAAAATGCTTCCCTCCCCCGTTAAATCCCTAGTACTGCAAAAAGAAGAAAAGATAATTTCATGTTTTTTTTTTTTTTTAAAAAACCATTCCAGCATTTCAAGAAGTGGGTTAAATAGAAGTGATCTCAAGAGCTAACTTTGTCTTTTATTTGTTTGTAAAAACAATATTCTGTTCTAGTAATTTTCTTTCTTTCTTTCTCTCTCTTTTTTTTTTTTTTTTTTTTTGAGAAAGGTTGGTTTCAAACTGAGCTCAAGTGACCTTCCTGTTTCGGCCTTCCAAATATCTGGCCCTACAGGCATGTGCTCCATACCCAACTAATTTTTTATCTTTTAAATGAGCAGTTGTATTTAATATTTTGTGATGACTCTGTCTTCATTGCATATATATCTTCTAAGTGAACTCTTTGGCTGCCTCTTCAATATTTTTTTCTTTTGATATCTATTTGTATTTTCATTCTAGTATCTACTGTTCTTCCCAACATATATAGTCTGTATTCTTTGAAGGAAATTCCCTCACCCTTGGCTTTAGGAGTCGGCCTCTGACTTTAAAAACTATACTCCATTTCTCTGGTTATAGAAATTGACACTGGATGGCCATGTGATTTAAGCCGACTTAAATAGGGTGAATTTCTAAATCTTTTCTTACAATTCTGGGACAGAAGTACTTTCTCCATTTAACAGATTGTGGCTGGTAGAATTGTTTTAGCACAGGACATCTGGTATTTTGTATTATAGATCACAGAATGAAGAGATAAAAAAGAAACTTCTTGATGATATTCTTGAACTGATGGATCAGCCAACACTGAAGTCAGGTTTTCCCTATATTTTAGTTGTATAAGACAGAAAACAAAAGAAAAACAACAATCACAATTTAAAAAAAAACAAAAACTCCAAAGTGATTAAATTCCTTGAATTGGAACAGTTACTTGTAGTAGAGTATTAATTGATATAATTACTATAATCCCTAATTTATATAGACCTGTGTGTGATACAAGGAGTAATTTCCTTGACTGATCTTACTGGGGGTTTACTTCCTTCCCTCCTCTGTGTGTGTGTGTGTGTGTGTGTGTGTGTGTGTGTGTGTCTGTCTGTCTGTCTCTCTGTGTTTAATATTTTTTTTAGTTGTAGATGGAGATGCTACCTTTATTTTATTTGTAATTTTATTTATATGTGGTGCTAAGGATTGAACCCAGTGCTTCACACTTAACTAGGGGCAAGCACTGTATCACTGAGCAACAACCCTAGACTCTGTCTTTCTCTTTCTTTAAAAAAAATTAAATTATTCTATGCTTTAGGCTTAGCTTTGGTCCTTGAGTTTCCCTCTGATTCAGTGTCCTTTGTATCAGAAGTAGGGAAAAGATATAAATGTTATCTTTCCTCAGCTCTCCCCCTCACCTCCTAATTCTTATACCCAGTTCAGTGCTGTTCTCCAATTAGGGGAAATGAAAAAGGAGAAGAGGAGGAAAGGGCAGGCAAACCTGTCTTGCTTTGGAATCCCAACCTTTTATTCTCACAAACACTATCCTTGCTTCTCTTCCAATCAACTTGCTTTCTAGGAGTTAGAAGAGTCACCACTTAATACAAGGACTACAGTAATTAGGAGGCGTTCTTTGCATCAAAGTTCAAATTCAGCATTTTTTTCCTTATTAGAAGCATAGTTATTTTAGATGGTTACAATATTCTGAGAACAGTGGTTCAATAGCTTATTAGGAAGTATATTAAATAGGATTAAATAGACTCTTGAGGGACAGTTTATGAAGCTTAATGAGAGGTATAACAATTTTCCTATGGAAAAAATGCCTACTGAAATCCCTGAAAATCTCATTAAAGATCTTTGTAGTATAACTGATTCCTTAATTGGAGAATGCTTGAACTATATTATATAATAACTTGGTATCTTGTTTACTTTAAATTTTTTCCATCTCTTAGTTCAATGAGATATTGTCAGCCATTAATGTGCCTCTTATTATTCCTTCTTCTGATAGCTTCTGCTTACATCTATCACTACTCCTTTTTCTGTGCTGCTTATTTGGGGGAACCTGGACTGTTTTAACTTCTGGATATAAAAATTGAGGTTGTGAGAGGTCTGCCTTCTAATTATTGCTTTACTTGGACTAGACTCTTCAAGCCAACATCAGATTATACATTAGTGTCCACTAGGATATACGCTCCATGAGCTCAAGGACACATCACCAGAGGCCTGGCACAAAAAAGACATTGGTATAATTTGTAAAATGAATTAATTTATTCTCTCTGACATTTGAAGTTCCTTGAGGACAGAAATGATGTCTTATTCTTCATGTCTCTTTAATTTAGCATATTTTGAAATATTTTTGAACAATATTTTGAATAGATAATATGTACATATGGCACAATTCAAAAGGTGTAAAAAGATACATGGTGAAATGTGAGTCTTATGACTCTGTCCACTCTCCTCCCAGCTTTCCCTTTCTGGAGCCAACATCATTATTCTTTTTTTTTTTTTTTTCTCTTTGATGTGTGAGTCCTTCCACAGATATTTTGTGCATGCACAAGTATTTACATTTATATCTTTAAGAGCAAATGGTAGTTGCTCTGTAGACATTGTTTTGCACATCCTTTTTTTTTTTTTTTTTTTTTCTCATTTAGCATTTAGAACATACAACAGCATAGCCTCATTCCTTTGAATGGCTACCAAGTATTTTATATGGATATACCACATTTTTTAAAAAAAGCCATTTTCTATTTAAGTATTTTGCTGCTTTGAAAAATGCTGCAGTGAATGTCCTTATATGTGTGTAGCTTTATTAACATGCAGGTTTATCTGTAGAATAAATTCATAAAAGTGTAATTTCTGGCTCACAGGGTATATGTGTATATATGTGAGAGATATTGACAAATGGCCCTTCAAAGAGTTATTTTTACAATTCTAATAATAAAGAATTTTGTTAACATGCAGTTTAATAAGTGGAAAGAATTAAACTATAAAACAACATAAGAAATACCCAAGTATGTTTAGTTTTTAAAGGAAAGTACTTTCTATATAATTAAAAATTACAAGAACAATTTAGAAGAACAGTTTATGCCTGTAGATATCTAAACTGCTTAAATTGAATTCACTTCTGAATCTTTTCTTTTTGAAGCTAAATTGTGGAGCCGATGAGGTACCCTTTAGAGATTCTTATGTAATTTCATATTCTCTGTTTGTTCATCTCTACCCTATTAACAGACAAAAGAGGTAGGTAATTATTTTTCTTACAATTACGCAGCTAGTTATTAGTGAAGCCAGAATTGGAAACTTTCTACCTTACTAATCATACTGTGTCTACAGATATGGATTCCTCAGGATGACTTTTCTGTTATAAATTGTTATTTTCTTTTAAGTCTTAGATTTTATTCCAAGTTTGGTTCTTGAATCTAAGTGCAGTAAACTTTGACCCTGAGGTGGGTCCCCTGCCTCCCCTACAGCGCCATTTGATCATTTGAATTTCAGTTTTTAAACAGTAAGCTTTTGATATCCAAGATTAACCATTGGTTTTTCTTGAAACTAAGTCAGTTTAATAAAGAGTTTTGCATTAGTAATATTATTTAGGAGGATTTACATGTGAGTTGCTTTAGCTTCTGAGGAAATTAATCTTGATTTCTCCCTTTTAGGGAAATTTTGGAGAGTACTTTACATATTGTTAAAATTACAAGATAAGCCAGGTGTGGTGTTGCACCTGTAATTGCAGCCACTAGGGAACCTGCGAGGATCACTTGAGCCAGAAGTTCAAGACCGTCTGGGCAATATAGTGAGACCCTGTTTCAAAACAAACACACATATATTAAAACAAATTAGGCATACAGGTATGCTGAACAATTTAAATTACTTCTCAATATAGTTTTAATAGAAAACATTTACAAGTATAAACTTAAAATTCTAAAAGCTAATAAATATACAGATCTAAACTTCATGTTTCAAACATTATTGCCAAAGTATCTCTCTAGCCAAATAGAATAAGAAGCAGACAAAACTTTAAAAGACCAATAGCACCTTGCCAGCACATTGCTAATAAGGACTAATAGGTACTTAAACTGATGAAAGTGATTCAGACAACAACATATTAACCCCCTACTGTGCCCTGTTTTAAGCTGTTAATAGACATTAGCCTTTTAAAGAAAGACTAACACTTTTATATTCGTTTTTTCTAAGCTTTTGTTACATTAGTGAACTGTTAATAGCCACTACTATATTTAATTCTTATGGTCTATTACATTTTCCAGAGTACTTTTGAAGAATGCTAATTGCTGTATATGTTTAGATTCCATGTAGTTTTTGACTACTTAAATAATTAGAAATAATTTTATACTATATTGTGATAAATTTTTTTTTTAGAAGTGATACGAGAGGAATACAATATATATTTTCACAAAGAGTATGTTAAAAAGTAGTGAAAATTAGGTTTGTTAGATTTTGCTTTTTAAATTACATAGTAAGGTCAGAATTTTTTTCAAAAATTTTCAGTGCTATCATCTGTAAAATTTAAGTACAGATTATTTTTCAGATGTAAATCAAATATTTAAAGATTTTAAATCTTTATACTCACAGGAGTATATATTTTCATGAGGAGAGTTATAAAAGTATACTTTCCTTTAAAATATCATAAGTAAACTTTCTCATCATTGCCCTGAAAGTTAGAATGATATTTTTGTTATTAATTATTTTTGTTATTAATTAATTATTTTGTAATTAGAATAAATTTTTGTTCAGTTATGTTTCTTCTGTAGTATTTCTTTAAAGTTGCTTTATGTTGAATACTTTGTTTTCATAGTAATTCCAAATATAATACTAATACAGTTTTGACTTAATTTTTAAAACAATTTTGTCTTGAAGAAGCAGAATGCATGATGTAAGTAAATGTTGAAGAATATGTTGGTTGAGATAATATTGCAGTGTATATAATTTGGATAAATTAAGACTTTACCACAAATTTGGGGCTTTGATAATTCTGTGAAGTGAAAATAAGTTTAGTACCTAATCTGTGTTTATCTGTGTCCAAATAGTACACTTTTAGTGGTCTAGTAAAACTATACATACACAGAATGCTCTTCAGTTGTTTATTATGCCTATTCAAAGTTAGGAAAAAGTGAGCAAAATGTTTTGTTATTTGAGAGATTGCCTTGTATAGTTCATTTTATTATTACTACCAAGTTAACAGCTAAAAAGCAGGTTTAGGCATAGGAATTGAGTTTATTATGGTAGTAATTAACTTTAAAAGTAATCCTGGGGCATTGTTTTTTACTAGGTTAAGTTTTTGTTTGTTTGTTTGTTTTTTAAAGATCAAGTACATAGTATTGTACCAATCCATCTTTCCTTATCCCAAAATAGATGCTTCCTAAAAAGTTAAAGTGACTTCTTGTTTCATATTATTTTAGTATAACGTTTTAATTTAATGGTCCTGCTTGCGTTGGGTTTTATAAATCAGAAATAATTGGAACAGTGAAACATGTCTTGAGTGATAAGTTGAAGATATTTCTAAAGGGTGAAAGGCCCTGTTGGGAACCAAATGGATGAAAATGGTTCATTCACTTTTCATATGAAGTTTTACTGCCATTGGAACAGACGTGACCAATAAACTTGAAGACATCAACAGTTAATCCTTTCCCCAGGAACAAACATACAAAAGCTCATCTTTCTAAAAGTTTTAAGTGGTTGCCATGACTTTTGAGAATCTTTGTCTTTCTTCCCAAGGGAAAAGTATTTTCCAATAAATAGTTGAACAATTTTGATGGGAAAAGATGTGAGATGAGAACTACTGTTCTCTGTCAGATACTGCTACTACTGCCAGTCTAGACTGTGATGAATTTTCTTAAGTCTGAGGATTCCTTTACTAGATTTATTTTAACAGCTATTTATTGACCATGTAAGTGTCAGGTACTATGCTAAATATTGACCGCCATTCACCAGAGCTTTGCTATTCATTTTTTATCCAAAGTAACATTGTTACACCATCACCAATTCTTAGTTAAAAGCATTTATAAGTGCTGTTTAACACATAACACATGATATATCCTAGTTAAGTATTCCTTAATATCAGATGTTCAGGTTTGTGCTCACTGTGAGAATTCAAACTAGTGTCTTCCTATTTTATGAATAAAACTGTGAAATTAGTGATGCTTCATTTGAACAATACTTACATTTGCAACCAAAAATTAAACTTATTTTAGTAGCAAAGACAGTATTTTGGATTACAAATAAATTCTAATTTATCAAGTACTGCTTTGAAACCAATGAGTGATGAGAAAAATCCCGAACAGGGTAAGATAATCACTTTAATAATTGATTTATTGAATAGTAATGTATTCTGCATCTAAAATCTCTTCTCACCACCTCCTGCCTCTCCTTTGTTTTCCTTTTGCTTGTTTTGGCAACATAAAAAGGTAGAGGAACAATGTTATTTGAAACCTATTGAGGTTTCATTGTGTGCTACTCATTATTTAAGCTCTTTATGTATGTATCATTTAACCCTCATAATACATCTGTAAAGTAGTTGCAGTGGTTTCCACTTTACAGATAAAGAAGTTAAGTTTAAGTCATATGCCTAGATACACAGCTAGGAAGTTGTCCAGCCAGGATGAGAGCATCTACTGAGTGACACCAATGCCCTGGCTGTACCATTTTATACCTTGACAAATTTCCAAAAAGGATGAAATTGGGTTGTCATAGGATGTTGAAAGACGAATAACACATTCTGTTTTCTAATAGCTCATGGTGTTAGAGAAAGTCAAAAGTCCTATAATTAAGGACACAATGCTTTATGAGCCCAGATCAGGTTATGACAAATTGCCTAAGGCAGGTTTTTTGAATCTTGGCATTTTGGATATTTTGGTCTAATTCTTTGTCAGGGGCAGAGATAGTAGTTTTTTGCAGTGTAGTATTTATTTTATTTTATTTATTTATTTTGGAAACAAGAATTGAACCCAGGGGTGCTTTACTACTGAGCCACATCCCCAGTCCTTTTTTTTTTATTTTGAGACAGGGCCTCACAAAGTTGCTGAGGCTGGCTTTGAACTTGCAGTCCTCCTGCCTCAGCCTTCTGAGCCACTGGGATTTCAGGTGTATGCCACTACACCCAGCTGCAGTGTGGTATTTAGTAGTAAGTACAAGCTAGATACCAGAAGTACCCTTACCATACACATTTGTGACAACCAAGATTATCTCCAGACATTGCCAAAATTGTCTCTTGAGAACTACTACTCTAGGATTAGTGAAGACTTTTTATCAAAGATAACATTTGAATGGAATCTTGAAGCTGAATAGAAGTCATTCTAAATAGAACCATATGTGTAAAAGCATGAAGATGTGGGCTGGGTGTTATAGATCTGTGGTAGCATGCTTACCTTCCATACTTTGTATGCATGAGGTCCTGGGTTCAGTCCCCAGTTCTTAAAGAATAAAAGCATGGAGATGTGAATCAGTATGTTATATTTGGGAGGCAATTTTTGAGGCGGGAATTTAGGGTTTCTGGATATTGAAGAGTTAAGAAGTTGATAAATGAGTACTCAGTTTTATATGTCATACTAAGTATAGACTTTCTTCTATAAGTCATAGGGAGCCATCAGAGGGTTGCAGGTGAGTGACAATCTGGATGATCCACACAATATTTAATTGCCTCTTACTTCCTTGTATTTTCACTAGAATGTAGGTTCTTTGAGGGCAGAGACAATATCTATGCCTCTCTTGTTCACTGTTATATCCCTAGTGCCAATACCAGGATACCTGGTACAACACTGGGAAGTGGGAAGGACAAAACTAGGGAATTTATAGATGTGAAAAATTTCAGAAGGGGTTGTAGTGGCCATGAGAATGGATTTGAAGATCACCATATGCAAGGAATATAATTATTTAAGGACCCCAGCCACTGGACTGTCAAATCCATTACTACATTTGACAAAAAGCCTGACTTTTTGGGCTGGAGTTGTGGTTCAGTGGTAGAACGCTTGCCTCGCACATGTGAGGCATTAAGTTCAATCCTGAGCACGACATAAAAAAACTAAGCAAAATAAAGTTATTAAAAAAAAAAAAAAAAAAAAGCCTGGCTTCTCATAAACTGCAACCAGCCAGAGACTGTGTTCAGCAGGGATACTAAGATAGGCCTTTTCAGAGACATGGGATTCTTTAGGTGGTTGACTTTAGCCTTAGGACTCCACACTGACCTTGCTGAACTTTCCTTAAATGGCCTGGCAGTCTAGATTGTTTCTTCCTGAACATTCTTTACTCCTCTCTTCTCTCAGGGTCAGATTTTCCTGAGTCTGATGGTTGTCACAGCCTTCTTCAGTTCCCTCCCCATTTTCCACATCCACCTGTATTTACCCTGAAAAAAATCTTAAAAATTTAATCCTGTCGTAATGTCTGCTCCTCCAAGGACCTGCTTAACACAAAGATTTGTGATTTTTCAAAAGGGCACAAAGATATTAAGTGGTAAAATCAGTTCTATAATCTAGATTCAGTTCTGTTAGTCTATACTTCTAACTAATATAGGCTCTCCTTTTAGTAAGGCAGTAACTTATGACACTTAATGTCATTTGTTTCTCCTAGATAGTATTTCAAGTCTAATAGTGTGATAAAGTATAGTAAATCTGTAATTGATTATCACATCTTTAAAACTCTGATTCCAGATTTCAGTCCAGTCAAGAATTTCTGACTACTGATTGACATGTTGATAGATGATGGCATGGGAGTGAGGAAAATACAACAGGCAGTTCATTGTAATATCTTTTTAAATCTCTAAATTTGCGAACAGTAATTTTTTTAGCTTCCTTTACTTACTGGTATCTCTATCACTACCTCTTCCACTTTCTTTTCTATGTCTTTTTCTTCAACAAAACAAAAATTTTGTTTATTTGCATTTTAATTCATTTACTAGAGTAATACTACACACAAGGACAAAATAAAGAACAGTAAAGCTGCACTGAGATCGGATGTGGGTAGTTACCAGACACATTCACCATATTGGTGACTTCCTGATTACCTTCTTCACACCTCATAGCTCTCAGAATTACATTTCAGCAAAATTAAAGATTATATTACATCAACATTTTAGAGTATTTATGGAGAGTTAACTTCTCCAATGCTAAGTCCCCAAATATCTTATGTATTTTCTTGGATGCCATTGGCGTATATGGGGGAAATCATTATTGAGGGTCTCCTACAAAAATAATTTTGTTTTATCTCTTGTTTAGAATGTAAAATGTAGAACTTGCCTAGTTTTTGTTAGAGATATTAGAAATATGAAACAGGAAGCATTTAGTAAAATAAATACTTTCAATTTTTTATATTTTTATTTTATGGCCAGTTAAAGTAGGAAGAAGAAAAGGAAGGATAAACAAGAGACCTATAGTGAGGAGAGACATAACAGAAAGCACAAGTCTGGTAAATGAATGACTAATGAATCTGTGCTCAGAGTTCCTGAAATATTCTAATTGTCAAAAGTTAGAGAGAGCACTCTGGAATATCTAGAGTGGCCTCTCTAAATATTCCCTAAACTTGTGTTAGCAGCCTGAGACCAAATTCCAGCTCATGCCAGTATCCCTAGTCTTTATTGGTGAGCTTGGTAAATATATCAGTTTTTGAATGTAAGCTCTCCCTTCAGGTTTTTACGTAGTGACCACTTTCCTCTGACTGTACATTCCCTAACTTTCTGCACTGAATAGTGCATATTAGTCTTCATTTCTTACTCATTACTTCCCTGGCATCTTCTCTGGAATGATCAAATGCTCTTCAGATGTACCCCATGCACCATCACACTTACAGACTTAACCTGCACCACACTCTTACTTTCCTCATTACCTCCTCATAGAATCAAATATCTGAACCTTGTATTGAAAACCAGCATCTTTGATCTGGATCCCATCCCCCTGCCTTGTTGTTTGAAGAAAACTGTCCAAAAAGCAAACAGTGAGGCAGCATTTTAGATACTAAGAAGAGCACATAAGATAATAAAGCAAGAGAGGACATTAAGAGAGAAATTAAGTTCCACAAGTTCCACATCTCTACTCCAGTTTCTTCTTGTTCTGCTCTAGTTCCCCTACTCCATGCCACCCCTTAGCAGCAGTAGTGAAACAAAGGTCACCTACAAGTCTTTATCTTGACTTATTAACAGAATTGCCCTTCCCCACCTTCTTGAAAATTTTCTTCCCTACTTTTTTTTTTTTTTACTGAATTGATACTTCAGTTCTGGTTTCCGTTTTACCACTTTGCCCCTTCTAAGTCTTGTTTTTGTTTCTTATATTTTATTCAACCAAAATTTATTGAGTCACCGATACATTATAGGTACTTTCTAAGTGATAGATATAATGGTGAATAAGACATGTAATTCTTGCTCTAGTATAATTACCCTCATGTTAATGTCCCTGGTGTTCTACTTGGGCTCTTTTCCCTTTTCACTCCATAAACCTTGCAGTGAGCAGTCTCACCCACTTTTGTAACTCAGTTTCCATCATTGTGCTCATGACTTCCACATTTATAACTCTAGTCCAGACCTCTCTTTTGAACTCCAGGACTGGCAACCTCCGCACAGTACCACTTTAATGTCACATTGGTACATCAAAAATAGCATGATCAAAAAGGTTCTAGGTTTCTATTTGCCCCTAAACCCACATTCTTCTCCTGGCCTCCTTATCTCAATCAGTGGCTTTTCCCTCTCCTTTGTTTTCCCACATTTGTCATTCATCAGGTTTAAAATACTCTTCATGTTTTCGTCTTTCAATTTCTACAGCTGTTTTTCTCATCTAGGCTACCACTACTATTGTTTAGCTTTATCTCTTGCCATTTTTCTTCTCCACACTCTGAACCACCCTTACTTAATTTCTCTCTTAATGTCTTCTCTTACTAAGAAGAGCACATAAGATTCTAAAGTATCTAAAATGCTGCCTCCCTGTTTGTTCTCCTCACATATCCCCTTTTACCATCTTTGCCCTGCTAATTACTGCTCATCCACCAAATCCTAATTTTGGTATTACTTTCTTGGAAAATCTTTCCCTAATAGTCCTTTCCCAAACCTCATTTGAGTCTATTTCAGAAAACAACATAAATATTTTCCTCAAAAGATCAATGTGTTTTACTGTAAGAGTTACAGTTATGGAATACTTTTTATATTTTAATGTTTGGATAACTAGATGTCTTGTCGTGAAGGTCTTTAGTGTCTTTTTTATGGCACTGAGAGAGTCTTTTATTTGCTACAGTGGTTCAAAAGAAGAAAAATGAGAGATGAGGACTTGATGAATAGTTAAGGGAAGAATTAAAGCATCATTTCTGTTTCTTAGTCTTGTTAACAATGCAGATTATCTCAGACTATATATAATTGTTCATGTGAAGGAACAGTGCTGGGGGAGGGGCTCTAGACTTTGAAATAGTAATTTTTAAGGGCTCGGTAGTACATTTCTCCAGAGAGGAATGATAGTCAAAGATGACATGGCCTTCTCCATACAAGAATGTATTTCAAGCCTTATTGATCCAAACCAGAATAAGAAGCATAATTTATTTTGTATCATGATATAATATATTTTACATGTATAAAATTGAAACAAAATTTAATTAAATAGTCCTATTCTTACTACTCATGATGCACTCTGGTATTTTAAATTCCATTCTGTTCTCTTCATATAAAATAATACTTATTGTATGTGTGGATTTCAACCCTAATTGGTTACAACCAGCATTTTGGAAACACTACTGTAGAATTAGCTGATAACTTGAATCTATTTTCAAACTGTCAAATTCAACAAGCAGGAGCCAGCTAAGTGAGAGCTGCTGAATAGGAGGTCATCCCTAAAAGTTACTGAAAATCTGTTGTGTATGCAGCATTGTACCAGGAACTATACTTAATATTCACTACCATGTTGTGTAATAGCCTTGCTATTTTACTTGTGGAAATGGGCTCAGAGATGCAAGTAACTTGTTTAAAGTCAGATTGATAGTAAAAGTCAGAACTAGGATATGAACCCACGTAAGTTAGTCTTCCTAACTTCAAAGCCCTTATATTTGCACCATATCTGTGTCTTCCAAGTAAGTAACGTTATAATATACATGTTAAGCTTAGAAGGGAATTAGTGACATTTAGGTGTCTTCAAAATTTTATAGTGGAAAATAACAATAAAAAGCCCCATTAAATGTGAGTTGAGACAGGCATAAACATTGACAAACAGTTAAATAGTGATAGATTATATTGACTTTCCAGAGAGCTTAAGTCTTCATGCCTCTGCTCATCCAAGAGGTAGAGGTAATGTCCTTAAGGCTGAGATATATGGGGTTTTCTTGTTGGTAAGGTAAATGAAATGTTCAGAGGCTTTACTACTGCACCAGAGCAGATAATAAGGCAATTAGAACTGTTAAATTGATGAAACACCAGACTGGGATGAATTATATCATGAATTACAAAGAAACATGAGATTTTACGGCAACTTTTGAGACCTAAAGAGGAAAGATATATCAGTAAAGTGAAGAGAAATTGATAGTTAAACTTAACGTGCTAGATTTATTGACCTGAACAATCCTACTTTAAAGCATTTTAGGGCTGGTCTCAGAATATTTTATCAGCTTTGTAAATAAGGGAGAAAAAATTGCTTATGCTGATAGTTTAATTTCCTCTGTTAATAAAATGAATTTAAGATGTAGTTCTTCTTTCCATTTGTTTTTGAGCTGCAACATACCATAGAGATCATCTAGTTCAACCCCCTCATTTTATAAATGATGAACCCATGACCTACAGAAATTACACAGCTTACCAAAGATCACATTAACAGAGTAGTCAAGAGTTGAAACTAGAACTCAGGTTGCCTGACATTCCATTGTTTTAACTTTCTTTGGGCTGAGTAGGAACATTAATAAATAACTTCTTATGTAAGCTGTTTATGGATTACTATACTTGGAAAGTCCATCACATAAAATAATCCCATTACTAAGAACTTTTGCCAAAGATAACTGGAAAAACAGTCTCCGAAGATAAGCTGGCCTTTTGTGTTTCAGTAAGGAACGGCTGCTTGTTTTTTTGATTGTTTTTAACCAAAGCTTTGGTCCATAAGTGTAAGGTGTACATGACCATATATACAAAATACTCCTGAGAAACATGACCTTTTTCATTTTTTTGTCAAAAACTTTTCAGAAGTGGCTCTAATTACTGGTTAAACAACTGGAAGACTGTTCAATTATAAGCTGTTTTCTTTTAGGAAACTTTTTGAGATGTTATTGTCATATAATCCCAAAAGCCTTTTCTGAGTTCCAAAAACTACATATATATGCCTTTAGTTTAAGACAACACACCTGAATTCTGTCACTTTGATTATTGAATGTTACATTTCTTTTTTTTTAATATTTATTTTTTAGTTTTAGGTGGACACAATATCTTCATTTTTATTTTTATGTGGTGCTGACAATCAAACCCAGTGCCTCACGCATGCTAGCCGAGCACATTACCACTTGAGCCACATCCCCAGCCCCTAAATGTTACATTTCTAACACCCATCATCTATATGATATTTAATGCAATTGCTCAGAATGACTAGTGATATACTATTTGTGAAGTAATTTAATTACGAAGCATTGTATAGATCTATGGTATTAGTATACAACTATTTAGGTCACAGTTATTTGGAAAAAAAATCATTTTAAGAGAATTAAAGTTCTGGTTGGTGAGTTGAGGAAGGCTTCTTGGTAGAGATGACTCTTGAACTAAGTCTTTAGCAAGTAGTGAGATAAAAGACTGGGATAGGGAAAGGCACTCATTTCCTCTTAGCAAAAGAAATAAGATTAAAAACCTCCAAAGCTCATTTAATAAATGCAAAGGACATTATGACAGTAGAGTAGAATGCATGGAGTGAATATTGAGAATACACACAAAGGATGTTAATGGCCTTCTGAGAAGTTTGGAATTCTGTGGGCATTGTTTCTGTTTGCTTGATTCTTTGTGTTAAGCAAGAGAATTCTAGTGACAGTTTGAAGGCTACAGTGTGGAAGTAAAGAGAACAACTATTTCCTATTTATTTGTTTGTTTGTTTTCTTCCCAGCTTGATTTTTTAACTTAGAATCAGGTTTATCTCTGATGGACAGTAGCTACATGCTATGTAGTAGTGGTTACCCACTCAATGTTTATTTAAAATGAATCAATTTCTGCATAGGAAATTTCATTTAAGTGAAAAGCAATTTTGTGTTTTCTTTCTTACAAACCTGAGAATAAGGTGTCTAAAATTGGTCTCCTTACATTTTTAAGTTGCCAACACCTATTTAGAATGCACATAAAGCACGCACAAAATAATGGAAGAGTGAACAATAAGCACATGGGTGTATGAAGGACAAATTAAGCCTTCAATGCTTTTAGTGAGTTTTAATTTTTAATAAACCCAGTGCCTTGGGAGGCTGAGGCAGGAGGATTTCAAGTTCAGAGCCAGCCTCAGCAACTTATAGAGACCCTAAGCAATTCAGGGAGAACCCTGTCTCTAAATAAAATATAAAAAAGGCCTGAGGATATGGCTCAGTGGTTGAGTGCCCCAGGGTTCCTGGTCAAAAAAAATATATTTTTAATAGAGTAGAATTATAAAATTGATAAATATGATGAGAATGGATATCTCTTTTCCACTAAAATGGTATTCTATTTTAGAAAAATAAATTAAAATTAATTAAAGTTACTTATAAATATAGACTAAGTATTAGTTGAATCATACCAAAGATAATGATAGTGTTACATTGAATTAGGGGTGGTGGTCTGCATGGTACCATAGGTGTTAATGTTAAATATGGTTTTATTTAAATCTTTAATTACCTGGAAGCAAGAATGCAATAAAATTCACAAAGGATGCTAAGTTTGATTGTAATTAGAAATGAGAACTAAAAACAGCTAGGGTGATGAGGCATGCTTAAGTAGATGAACACAGTGAAATTCCCTCTGAAAAACTGATTCCTTTGATGGAAAAATGAAGCAGATCTTTGCATTAAAAATGTTTTATTTCTAATTTGGCATCTGTTGATCTGAATAAAAATGGAGCCCCCCCCTTTTTGGAGCCTGCCTTTTTGTGTTGTGGTTCTTTGTATCTGTTCAGGATACCAATAATTCAAAATCTTTCTATAATATATAAAATCTGGATGTTTGATTTCATAGGGCACAGATACCCTTTTTAAAATTTTTTTTTAATTGAAAGAAATTCAGAAACTGCAAATCTATAGTCATTTTCTTTGGGAAGAAATGTTTTTCATAGTATTCTAGATCACTAATTAGGAAGATAATTTTATTTTTTCTTTAAAAGTAATTTAAACAAAAATTATGATAAAATTCCCTGTCAATAATACCCACCCTAAATATTCAGTTAGTGACATTTTACCTGATACTTGCCTTTCATTTCTTCCAGAAAGTTTTTCTCTTAAAAACCAGAAATAAAATTGTTAACTGTCTTTCCTATTATTATAAAAGAAATTTTTTGAAAATCCTTTTTTACCCACATAAAACCTAGATGCCATAAAGATAAGATTGATAGATTTGAACTGTATAAGTGTCGTATAATAAAATTTCTTTTGGGAAACAACAAAAAGGAAGAAAAATCAAAGTAGAAAGAAAAATGAGAAATTGTTGAGAAGTACTTACCATTTATATGAGATAAAAGATAAAGACCCAGTATATACACAGTACTTATAAATTAATAAAAAAAGAACACTCTTATGCAAAAATAGGAAAGAATATAAAATAAATTTGCACACAGAGAAATATGATTGGATGACATATGAAATAATAGCACTAACTATATGCTAGCCATGGTTATAAGTACTTTACAGGTATTAGCTGATTTGCTTCATACAGTAACTCATTTGATAGGTACTTCTTTGCTTTATAGTTGAGGAAAATGAGACACCAAGAGGTTAAGTAACTTTGAACCAGTGGAACCAGGATTCAAATTTAGATAATCTAGTCCCAGACTCTTTTTTTTTCCCTTTAATATTTTTTTAGTTGTAGTTGGACACAATTCCTTTGTTTTATTTAGTTTTATGTGGTGCTGAAGATCGAACCCAGTGCCTCGCATGTGCTAGATGAGCGCTCTATGCTCTACCGCTGAGCCACAACCCCAGCCCTAGTTCCAGACTTTTAATGACTGTATTATACCTCACTCGTCAGCAAAAAATGCAAATAAGTATAGTATTATTAATCCCCTATAAAATTGGCATAAAAAAACACCAAGTGAGGGGGAATGGGCACTCATCGCTGGTGAGAATGTCAGTTGGATACATTTGTGGAGGGCAATTTGTCAATGCATATTGCTAAGCAAATTTGACCTTGAAATATCATACAAAGAATTTTTATCTAGAGAAGATATACAAACCAGGGCATAAATGTGTGTTCACTGTTTATTGTTTATCTCAGTGTTCATAAAAATATTGAAAATTAACAAATAATTTAAATATTCATCAATAAGATAATTGCTTCAAGTATGCACCAGTCAATGAAACAGTAGGTAGTCATTAAAGATACCTGATATAGGATTGCATGCATTGGCCATGGCAGAGCTTTTACAACCTATTGAAACCATACAGAAATCAATCTGGAGAGAAAGATAAGCATTCGGTAAGTACAGTAGTACCACGTATCTACAGTTTTGTGTCCTATGATTTTGGTTACTTGTGGTCAACTGTGGTCTGAAAATATTAAGTGAAAAATCCAGAAATAAGCAACTTGTTAGGTTTAAATTGTTCACTGTTCTGAGTGGCATGATGAAATCTTGTGCTGTGCTGTCGCAGCTGCATCCTGCCCAGGAAACAAATCATCCTTTTGTCTAGCATACTCATACTATGTATACTACTTTTCTGTTAGTCACTTAATAGCCTATGGATTATCAGATCAACTGTTGGGATGCTATAAGTGCTTCTGTTCAAATTTCCCTTATTTTATAGTAAATAATAAAATTTCCCTTATTTTATAGTAATGGTAAGTAATAGTAGTAGTCCCAAATGCAGGAGTCGTGATGCTGGCAATTTTTATATGCTGGAGAGAAACTGTAAAGTACTTCCTTTAAGTGAAATGGTGAAAATTCTCAATGAGGAAAAATTGTTCAGGTTGCCAAGACAATTTTCTATCCATGAAATTACGAAGAAGGAAAAATTGAGGCTAATTTTGTATAGGAAAAAACACAGTATATATAGGCTTTGGTGCTCTCTGCAATTTTAAACATTCCCTGGGGGTCTTGGAACTTACCCCCTTAGATAAGAGGGGGCTACTGAATTGGATGGATTGGATGGGTGGGTGAATGGAGCAGAGGTGGATGAAAGAATATGTTATAACAGAAAAATTCCCAAACTTGAAACTTTAAGATTTCTACTGCAGCCTTCTAGTGACAATAGAGCACTTTAAAATGCTGATGTTTCACATAAAAATTTCTTTTTTTTTTTTTTTTTTGGTACTGGCAGTTGAACCCAGGGGTGCTTAACCACTGGGCCAAATTCTCAGCCCTTTTTGTATTTTATTTAGAGACAGAGTCTTGCTGAGTTTTTAAATGCCTCACCAAGATGCTGAGGCTGGCTTTGAACTCAAAAATCCTCCTGCCTCAGCCTCCCAAGTCACTGAAATTACAGGTGTACACCCCCATGCCCAGCTTCACAAATATTTCTATTAAAAGAAATGCTAGAACTTACATTGACATCTCTATTAACTACCTAGGATTGCAATAACAAAATTACCAAAACCAGGTGGCTTAAAGCAACCATCATTCTAGTGAGAGTAAATTTCTGAAAGCTAAGTCTGAAATGAAGGTGCCAGCTAAAGCCCCTTCTGAAGGCTTAGGAAAGAATCCTTCTTTACCTCTTCTAGCTTCTGTTAGTTGCCACTAATCCTTGGTATTCCTTGGTTTGTGGCAGCATAACTTCAATCTCTGTCTCTAGCTTCATATGACTTCCCTTTTGCATTCCTCATCTTATAAGGAAACCTACCAATCATTGGATTTAGGGTATGCTCCAAATACATACATATATGTATGTGTATATATATATATATACACACACACACACACACATACATATATATCCAGAATAACCTCATCTTTAATAATTATATCTACAAAGGCAGAATTTTCAAAATAGATTACAGTCTAAGGTTTTAGATAGAAGTGAATTTTGCAAGATTCAACCCAGTGTAACATCTCAGCTGAATATAGCTTTAAGAATAAAATCTCTGAATATACAAACTTTCAAATTTTACTTTTTAAAAACATCACAATTATTTCAGTGTAACTGTTCTGATTGGAACATTTATAAAATATATTTTGTGCTGCTATCAAAATTTAGGGACACATTAAAATATCAACCAAAAAATTGAAAGTAAGATATACTCTTAGGGCTGAGGTTGTGGTTCAGTGGAGAGTGCTTGCCTAGCATGCATGAGGCACTACATAAAATAAAAAGGTATTGTGTCCATCTACAACTGAAAATACTTTTTTAAAAAATTTAATCTTGGAGAAGATAAAAATAGTACTTAGTATATTATAATGAAGATACACAAAGATACCTTAAAGAGAATGTCAGTTCTGTTCTAATACAACTGGACTCTTAGATGATTGACTATTACATTTCCAAAAAGATAGTATGTTAACATGAAGGAAGAGTGGCAGGAGGATTTGTGAGTTCAAAGCCAGCCTCAGCATCTTGGTGAGGCAAATATTGGTTTTATCCATCTAAGCATTGTCCAGGAGACAGGGAACTTCTGATTATACTTTTTATAGTTATAAGACCATCTTGTCTCCTGAATGTAAATCAATAGTTATTGAACTTTACTCTTTTGCAGTGTCACTTTTTCCCCCCTCCCAAAGAACTGTTTTGTAGAATCAAACATGTAAAACAATTAACAAAAACAAATGACAAAGAGACTCTGACATACCTGCTTGAAATGCTTATGCTCCAGGAAGGATAGAAATCTACTTTACCTATGAAATATTCTGTGTTGACTACTATCCTTTGTCTGGTTTCATACTCCCCAATCAATTTTCTGATAAGGCTATAGTTTTTCACAAAAGTCTGCCTATCATAAGAAAGTGGACTGTCTGAATGGAAAAGACTTAAGGTGATGGTATTATACTGCTTCTCCTTGTATGTTAAAAAAATTGATACTGTAGTATTTTATATCAGATTTATTAATGTTATTCTTCCTATAAGACCTGGTTCTATTCATGAAGTGCTGACAAATTGGACCTGAACCTTGGCTAAGACTAACTGATCAAGGAAGGGAAGGCTTTTCAGTGAGATCCTTCAGTAGACTACCTCCTGATCTTTCTAGTGGAACACGACTTGACTTAGTAATCAATTAATGAGTATTCATTTTTCTTTATTTGAATTTCTATTAGCATTTTGCTTTTAAGCAGAAAACATAACTTTGTTTTTTAATACTCAGGTTTACTGCTGTTTTGTATAATAAAGTGAAACCACTCCTTAGAGATGATAAGTTACTGAGGTCCATATGCCCTATTTGGAATGGCCCTCGACTGCCTTGGTTTATGTAGTTCTTTTTTCCCTTCCCCAGTCACATTTTCATCATCGCTCCCTTTACAAGTGTGCACTAGTCTGTAGCACTTGTTTTCCCCTTCCTAATCATTTTGGCTTAAAATACAAAAAAGCCAGTTATAGGAGTATATACCTGTAGTTTTGTATACTGGGGAAGCTGAGATAAGAGAGTCACTTGAGCCCCAGAGTTTGAGACCAGCCTGGGCAATATAGCCAGACCCTATCTCTAAAGAAAACAAACAGAAGCAAAACAAGAAACCAAACTTGCAGAATTAAAGAATAACTATTATGAATGAGAACATGAAGAATTAACTACTCTGGATATAAACATGAAAGTCTCAGAGATATATAACCTTTAGAGTAAATTTAACATAAATTCTGAACTCTATTTTTACCACTCCCCCACTTTTGGCCCTTTTCTTAGTAATTTTGGTTCAGTTTAGTAAAGATACCTGCTACTTACATTTCAGATCCATATTGTCCTTGCAGTTTTGAAAGCCGTTTTTTCTAAGAAAAAATATGTATAATATCTTGATTTTTTCCCATGTTTCTTCAATATTTGCACCAGAAGCATGGTTGTTGAGGGAAAAAAATGATTTTCCTAAGCATCTTTTTTTCTGAAGAGGGAATGCACTCTTAAAAGTAAATTCTAAGACTGAAAATTCCTTGCTCTGTAATTTTTTTCAAAGTTTTCTTTAAAACTTGAAGCTCAGCTTTACTCATACTATCAGCACAAATACAGTGCTATCTTTTCTACTTAGGTTTCTAAAAATCATTGCATTTTTATGTATTTCATACTTGATTTATATTTTAAGTTTCATTAGGCCAAGTATCCTGGCTTTTGTTTTCTGTTACTATTTTATTAGAATGAAGTTATAGTGTAGCATTTAAGTACTTCCTATTGGGTGGAGTTCGACTTTATGTATTTGGACTATATTGAATATTTGCTCTTTGAAAAGCTTGAATGTCTTTTTCATATTCCTAGCTTTTTGTGATTTCTAATTCAGGGAAAGAGAGCCAGAGTTTTTGGATTTGTATAGTTTTCCTGTAAATGCCAAGTAAAAGTTAGAAATGATTCTATTCCTAAAAATACTTAGGCTGATAATACCACATTTACCTGAGAAAGTAATATAATTGCCTTTATCTTTACCTTTTTAATAATATTACAGTGGTACCCATTTTCAAAACTCTTAAAAAAGAAAAAAGACAGCATGGCTCCTTCAAAACATGGCACATAACTATGCAATTACACATGTGTGTGATTGTGAGGTTAGTTTCCACTCCACCATGTTGTTCCAAGAAGCAAGAAATTTGACTCAGAAATTAGGCAACATGAATTTGAGTTCCAGCTCTGAGGCTAATCCATAAGCAGCTTAAGGAATTCCTCCATCATTTTTTTTTTGATGTAAAAGTTTGCTTTTTAATTAAAAATATGAGACATGAACTTCAAGAAGTATATCTTTAGAAATATATAATTGAGGCTGCAGTTTACAGCAGATTGTTTAAAA